>NW_020528283.1:175000-305000 GCF_003368295.1 Carassius auratus | reverse complement strand
AATCTTGCTGTTGTAGACGAGTATCTCCAGAACAGAGACTTCCTCTCCGCAGGTATCCAGTGAAGACAGATCATACAGGTTGGAGTAAACGGGTCCATAAGCCCAGTCTCTAAACTTCCGGGAAAGATGTCGAGCCTCCTCATCTTTTATCTCTCTCCGGATAATGTGCTGGAACACCTGTGGAGAAAAAAAACATTTTAGCTTGCTTTGCCATTTCCTACCACACTTTTCCAATGCATGTTCCTTAAGCTGCATTGCCAGTATAAGGCGATCTCCTACCCCAATTTTGCCCAGCTTGGCAGCCATCATGAGAGGGGACATGCCATCATTGTTGAGTATATTCTCAAAGTTGCAGTCTGGGTAGAGTTTGGCACATTTGATGAGCAGCAAGTCGTACATCTTAGTGACAAAACGTGTGTTGTCCCGAGTGTTGTCAGCGATATGGACCAGGGCGTGCAGGACTGTGTTTCCCCTCGAGTCCTGTCTCCGCAGATCTGCCATCTTGTGGCTATTCTCGGTCAAGTAATGCACCATGTCTGGTTGGTTGGTACAAGCTGCGAGTGACAGAGGCAGCTCACCTGTACAGTCAGACAGAGACAGCATAATGAAGAGTTCAAGCTGTCAATTTGTCTAAATCGTAATGCTAAACAAAGTCATTATAACAACTATAACTTTACATACACTACCTTAAAAAAAAAAGATAATTTCTTTTTTTCAGCAATGATGCAATAAATTGGTCAATAGTAAGATTATATAGACATTTATAAATCTAAAAGTGATTGTATTTCACATAAATGCTGTTGTTTTGAACAAATAATCCTGAAAAAAATTTATAATCTTTCCACAAAAAAATTATGCATCAGAAAATGATAAAAATGTATAATTTTAAATATATAAAGATAGAAAACTGTTATTAATCAATTGTAATAACATTTCAAAATATTACAGTTTTTACTGTATTTAAAAAAGAAAAATGCAGCTTCGGTGAACATTCTTATTTTAAAACCATTTTCAAAATCTTACCAATCCCTCAACTTTTGAAGTGTTTATGGCAGACACTTTTATTCAGTGCATCATTAAGTGTTTTTCACCGTTCAACAGAAAAGACCAGTTTAAACCAGCATTATGGTTTATGAGCTGGTTCTGCTGTTGATTTACCATCATAGTCTGATAAATCTGGTTGCAAAAGGTAGTCTTGATGGTTGAGCTAGTAAAAAAAGCCTAATGAGGACCGGCATCCAAAACAATTTGATCTATCATTTTACTTTACTAAACACCACGATGAAGAAATACAATTAGCCACTAAAAGTCAATCAGTCCTTTGCAGGGCTCACATGACAAATGTGCTTTGATCTAAATGTCACTATTTGTATCCAGTGCTCAATTAGCGCTCGTCTCATGAGTACCATCTCAAACAGGAAAAGCAAACAGAGACTCGAGAGTGAGCTGTTGCCAGGGGTGACAGATTATTTTCGTGTCACTTCTTATAGAACCGCTTCCCTCTCATTGATTTGCACGCGCTCAGAGAGCAGTTAGCGTGACTGCTAAATCACATTAGCTCTCAGTGCTCACAGGTTCACGCTCACGTCAACGGGAAGCTCCGCGGCGAATGACTCTCTTCGTGCAGATCAGGAGGGATTAAACACTGACAGCCGTGTCTAATACAAATGAAAATTATTTACAGGTGAAAAAAAGAGAGATGGAGACTCCTGGCAGGGCACCAGAAAACGATAATCCTATTCTGTCATCCTTGGATTATTTTAAAATAGTTTTGCATCTTTCAATCGGTTCCAAAGCAGACGTCTTGTTTTGGGGTTTAGAATTTGTGAGATGTAAATGAGGTTCATGAAAAGGGAATTCAAATTCTCAGCTTGATTTTTAAATCACAGCTTTGTAACACTAACGACCTGAGAGGATAAACTAATTAGAATATTTGACATGACAAAAGAAATGTAGGGGCAGGACTTAAACCAATTATCATAAGATGTCACTTCAGAAAGCAAAGCTTACATTTTGATGAAATATTACAAAAACAAACTTTTCTTTTCTCTGGAGTTACATGCACTAACAAATCATGCACAAAAGCATGTAGAAGCATGCATAAAAAGGGATAGTGCACCCAAAAATTAAAAGCGTGTCATTATTTACTCCCCCTCATGTTGGTCCAAACCTGTATGCATTACTATCAAACACTTTCGACTCCCATTGACTTCCATTGTCATTTTTTTGTTTTGTCATACAGTACTAGAAACCAAAAGTATTAGTTACCAACATTCTTCAGAATATTTATTAACAAAAATAGTAGTACGGGAAGAAGGAGGCAGGAACCAGCGAACATTTAAATAAAACTTTAATAATAAAATAAACACAAAACAGCGCGACAGCCATTCGCCGACAACTGTCACGCACAAACAGAACCAAAACACAAAATAAAAACCAGGCCTGGTCCGCTCTCATCTTGCACTGCCGTCACTCCTCCTTTTATCCTTTTGGAGCTCCTCCATGGGACTCGAGACCGGTGAGTGGCGCTGGTGTCTCAGCCCTGCCCCACTCATCACAATATATTTTTATGTGTGTGTGTGTTCCACAGAAGAAAGAAATGTATACAGGTATGGAACAACATGAGGGTAATTTTTGGGTGGACTATCCCTTTAAGAAAATCAATTTCCACACAGTTGTAGTTACACACTCTGATCAACAGGGGGTAGAATGTGTTCAGACAAATGAAGAGGAAACTTTTCTTGTGTACTTCAGACCATCATCAGGTCACTGAATACAAGACCCTTTTATTGTATTTTCCATTTCTAAAACAGAAGCTCCATTCACTCTCTTACATCCGTAGTACATCCAACACTTGTTTTATTTGTGACATAATGTCTTGTTGGTTTTCCTCTAAGCTCCAGAAACCTTTTTATTCATAGCTAATGAATGTAAACTGTGTAATGCTCCTTACATTTGCCAACTATAGGGAGGGTTTTTGGAAAAAGGCAAAAAAAATATCACCTGATGTTAACGTGGGAACCGTTGGGCCAAATGTATTGTGTATTCATTAGCAAAGTTTTAAAGACTGAGCTGCTGCTGCTCACTCTCTCAAACAGAAGAAATATATACCAAGACCTCCAGGAAATCACTTTCAAGATTTCACCATTATTTTTTGTTTTGTTTTTTTGTTGGGCTGGGGGGGGTCTATTATGCTCAACAAGGCTACATTTGATCAAAAACAATAAACAGCAATATTGTGGAATATTATTATAATTTAAAATAAGGTTTCCATTTCAGTATATGTTCAAATGTAATTTAGTCCTGTGATGGCAAAGCTGAATTTTCTGAAATTTTCCAGACCATCAGTGTCACATGATCCTTCAGAAATCATTCTAATATGCTGATTTGGTGCTCATGAAACAATTCTTCTTATTTTTATTTTTAAATAGATTCTTTTACAATTAAACGTCTTTAAATTTGTCACCTTTGATCAATTTAATTCTTGCTAAATGAAAGTATATTACTAATTTATATATTAATTTATGTAAAAAAAATCTTACTGACCCCTAAGTGACTGATAAAACAGGAAATGGAGCTTCCCACACATAACTCTGGGAGTTAAAGGCTCCAGCATGTTGTAATGAGGTTAGCACTGCATCATTGGGCCAGATGTTTCACAACAGAACATTAAAGCATTCAATATATGAATGAAGAATAATTACTGCAACTGTAGCAGCTCCATAACCTACACAATACACTGAAAATACACTCATATTCCAAATACATTAAACAAATAACTGGCTGGACTTTGAATTATATTCCTTATCACTCGCAACACAAGCTGTTTAAACTTTTAGATCAAAACTAGCATCAACAAACCCACCGAAGTAGAAGTATCCCCCCTCCTCTCTGGGCTGGAAGAATCGGCCCCTGGCCTGGGCATGAACATCAGCCCCCTTCTCCACCAGAAGCTCCACATATTGTTTGCATCGTCGTTCTATGGCAATATGCAGTGCCGTCTGACCTACGGATACAACACATTTTTATTATAAATGCAGATGCCAGTGAAGAATCAGTTATAAGCAGGTCATCACATGATAATGAATTGAGCACAACATCCAAACCAAAGCACTCTGTTACAGAACGTTACAGAAAAACTGATATCTATGACACATCTTATCAGAGAGCGCAGCGGGAACCAGCATGATATTATTAGATACTATCAACTTATCTTACACATGAGGAAGTTTAGCAATATGAAAATAAGGCAAAATTGCTATGTTCTGCCTAGAGCTTGTAGTTTTATATTGAGGATTTGTGTGATAGCTATTAAAATTAAATTAAATTAAATGTATGCATTAAGCAGACACTTTTATCCAAAGCGACTTATAGTGAATCCAGGCTATCAATTTTTACCTATCATGTGTTCCTGGGGAATCGAACCCCCAACGCTTGATAAGCACTGCTCTACCCCTTGAGCTACAGGAACAATTAACATTTATGTTTTGTAGTGACCCATGTGTCATCAGTTTGAACAGTCTTCCATTCTATGTCCATATTTACAAAATAATTACGTTTAGCACCTTAATGTGTGTATGAAGTATGGACACCGAATGTGTCACCAGTGCTTGGTAGTAACATTTGTCCTAGTGACTGTGACTAGAGACTACATTTAACTTTATTTCTTTCTATTGTCCTCAGATTTAATACACTAATACAGGATGCCTAAACTTAAAGTCTAAGTTTAAGGAAGCATTTTATCATATACTTGGTTGAACTGAGAAGAAATGAATCATCTTAAATGACTTGATTTTGGTAGTTCAGTGCATTTGTATGCGTTTTGGGTCTACGCAAGTAAATCTGCTTCCCGACAGAATTAGCCTATCTGACATATACACTTTACTGCCTAGAGGACTGGAACCAACACAAGTAAACAAACTGAACCAATGTGTGAGTGATTGTTTCCTGAGGAAATGAGAGGCAGACTACACAACGTCTGCTGCAAGTACATTATTATGTATTTTAAGAACTCTTAACTTCCCTTTCTTAATAATGCTGGCATTACAAACCTGAAATGTACAACATGTCAAAGATTACATTGGAATTATATATATATATACTGCCATAACATATAAATAAAACTACTCCAGTCTTCAGTATAAAATTATCCTTTAGAAACTGGTGGTCAAGAAACATTTATTAAAATTAAGCAACTGCTTTCAACATTAATAGTAATAAGCAAAACTTTTGATGAGGAAGTTCAAAAAAGCATTCATTTGAAATATAAATCTTTTGTACCAATGTAAAGGTCTTTAATGTCACTTTTAATCAATTCCATGTGTACTTACTGAATAAAAGTATTACTTTCTTTAAAAAAAAAGTTCTTACTGACCACAAACTTTTGAATGGCAGTGTATATAAATATTTTAATATATACTATGCCACAGAAAAAAGGAAGAGACATAACATGAGCTGTGGCACCAGTATGTCTTAGCTGCTAGGCCTCAGTGCTGAAAACTGTAATGTAAAACATTCATCTTTTTTTCTTTTTTTTTCTTTTTTTCGGGTGTGGCACTGGCAAATTCAAATACTCTAAACAGCTTCAAACTCCTCAGTAGAACTTGTGAGGACTCTTTGTACTAAACAGGGTGGAGATTGCAGGAAACTCAGCTCAGTCAGAAGCAGACATGAAACTCCACCTTCCTATTCATATTTCATTAACCTGTTCAGGGCGGCACTGGAAGCTGCTCAGAGTAAATGTTAGCTCAAGCCACATCTGGGAAACTTTTAAGACAAATGATGCTTGAAAATTGGTTCTAACAGCTGACTTTTTGGGGGTTGAATCAGGTCAGTCTTTAGTGGTTGGAGGACTCACCCCTATAATACACATCTCTGAAGGGCGTATTGATGAACTCTCTGAGGTTTCCTGTCTTTTCGGCAATGTCCACTAACACAGGGATGGTATCGTTGTGACCATTGTGCAGGTTCAGAAGTGCTTTTGGGAGGCACGTCTTCCCTGTAGAAGGTTCTAGAGAAAGTAGAGGAAAGAACATCTGTTATCAACTAGTTTCACATTATATTTTATAAAATTTGAGTCTGTTCCATGACTGTATGATATTCTGGCTCTTAGATATTGATCTATGTCCCTTCTTCAGTCTACTTCTATGGAATTTAGTTTGGCCTTTTTATCATCCAGCAAGTGCAAATTCTGGGTCTGATAATTTTGAAAATCAATAGAGAGAAAATGTATATGTCAAAGTTTAATAATTAATGTTAGGGATTTGTTCAAATCTCTAATCTGAAGTACGAAAGTATGAGCAATGTTTGATGCCTTTTCTTTCATAAAGGTATCACAATTTCTCTAGTTTTCGAATTCCTGATCTGCTGCATTCATAGATCAAGTGAGGTTTTTTCCAGCATTTGTATTTAGTCAGTTTATGTTTGATCCCCTCAAACAGAATCCTTCCTTCCAATTGTGACAGTTTGCTGTGATTTCTTACTACTCTCTGTTAAAAGCTTGCTTGGCCCTTGAGGCAGGAAGTAAAAATACCACATAGAAGTCACATCAGCTAATAATAGAAAATAGAATTTCCTTTGCTAAATGAAAAAAAAACACAACAACAAAAGCCTAACAAATGGACCATGAAGAAAAAAGGGTTGCGATAACAGGATATTTAGGGACAGGACCTTGTTGACTTCTCATGTGTAATACAGGAGGGCTTAGTCTTTTTAATAAAAAAGTGTCATCGTTATTAAGGGAAGTCAAATTTCCTATTTACAGTTTCTTACCCACATAAAACTATTAAGGCATTATTGTTCAGTCATTTTCTGAATTCTGGACAGCAAACCTAAACACACAATTACTGCCCTTTGCTTTTAGACTAAACCATTCCCAGAATGCACCTTTGAACTCTTCATCTATCAGCCTCTTTTCATGTGACTGAAGATACTGCAGGAGACCATCCAGAGCTCTTCGATCTGCTCGAGATACGGCTTCAAACAACAGCCACCGGTTGAAGACTTTAAGAACAGGGGGCTCTGGGGATCCCTCGTCACATGACATCTCAATCTCGGCCTTCCTGTAGGAGGAAACAAATGATTTTAAAGGAGCTTTAAAGAAGACTATGACTCCAGTTAAAAGTGCACCAAGTACAATTATGTTTCACTTTTGTGGCCTACACCACAAAATTAACAGATTAAATGGCACGACATGGCTGGTCGTGATGTAACAGCTTCCTTAATGTATTTACAGTATGAGTCCAAATGGACTATTAAAAAATAACTTTCATTATTTGTCACTTTTTTTTTGGCAGTGGCAGTCCTGACTCACTTGCTGTCCTAGGTAATGAAACACATGTCCAGATTATATATCATATCGTATCATATATTACTGAGAAAAAAACGATTGATTCCGACATTTTCCTCATCTCATTTCCTCCTTTCATAATTTCCTGTACTCTTTCTGCTACTATATCAACAAAAGTGGAAAAAAATACCAAATATAAACCAAAAACACATAGAAGCTATTCCTCTCACCCTCGTGGAAGCTTCTTCCTGCGTTTCTTGTGGTTGTTGAGCTCCCTACATGTGCCATAGTCGAACAGGGAGTCCATAGGTGCTTTCTTAGGCCCAGGTGCCACTGGATACTCAGACATGGTGGACTCAAGAAGGTCCATGGGGTTAGGAACTCCCTTTTTAAAGGCTCCTGGGAACCTTATTCGTGAGTTCTGCTTGTTATCATTCTGTAGTCCAGGCCGAGCTGAATCCTGGGGCGGCTGTGATCCATCATCATTGTCCAGAAGTTCCGCCAGTGAAGACATGGGGAAGTTGGGATCCCCGTCTGCTGTAAGGTCCTTACCATCTGACAGGTCCTCAGCAGCAGCACCGGATGGTGAAGAGATTGAGTTTGACTCAGTCATGGCCAGATAATAGCGCTTTAATAGAGTGGAAGCAGAGAAACCCTGCTGGAAAGTCAAAAATGGATTGGGTGAACTTTAAACGCAAAATAAAACAATTATTCTGGAATATGCTCGACATCAGTTCGGAACCTCCAAAAGTTGATCATTTAAATGGAAAGTAATTAAAACTGCAGCTAGGCAACTATCTCTACTAATATGACAGATTAAGATGCGTGCTTAATGGAACTTGTCCAGGGGTTTGAAAACAATCTAAAATATGCAGTTACTTAAAGTGGTCAAAGTTGATTTCCCCAACCATAGGCTAATAGCTTGAACCTTGATAATTTGTTGTCATTTGAACTGAATTAGTTTAACTGAATGGCACTATTATCTACTGTGAAGCTGCTTTACAGTTTCATGCAACATCAACACTGGTATTTAACTGAATTGAATCAACACTGATCTGACTTGAAACTGGATAAAGACATTGCTGCCTTTTGTAGAACTGCTTAAAGCTAAACTGAACTCATAAAAGAGCTGCTTTACAGCGGAACCGGACTTATCTCCATAGTTGTTTCCATTAGTGATTTTGCTATTTTTCCTGTTTATCTCTGTAAAGCTGCTTTGACACAATCTGTATTGTATAAAGCACTATAGAAATCTTGAGAATCCACTTCAGAATGAATTGAACTAAACTTTGAGAACTCTGCAGGAGAGATGCATTACAGAAAGAAAAAAAACATTCCTGGAATCAATCTGCACAATTTATTCCTGAATGCACAAGAAAAATGAAGATACATACCAGAAATAAAGCTCCAGGAATGCTGGTACCCCTAGACAACCTTCTGACCCTGGCCTTCCTCTCTCTCTCTTTCACTTAATAGTGATTCATTAGTTTTTCATTACTTTTGTTTGTGACAGGGATCTTTTGCTATTTGCAGTGTCCTGACTTTCATTAGCAGTTCTATATTACTTGGTTGCTTTTGCTAGTTAAACACTACCCACCTTGTTTTCTCGGTAGCTTAATGGAGTCGTTTAAATAAAATGTTATATTATTTATTCATACATGCTGTGTAAGACCTCCTTGAAAGTGCAGTCAAGAACGAGCTGAAAGTAACAGCAAAATACAGACATTTTCATGACACTGACTTCAATCAGAAAAATAGCTTTTTCTTCTTTCTTACGCTGTATGTACATAAGGGTTGTCATCGACAACATCTGCTGTAACTTTGGGTAGTTAATCAAAAGCATTTCTGACCTTCTGAAAGCCTTAAACAATTTTGCAAGACACTTTTGCACTGCAATGAGGGCTTGAGGAAAGTTTGTCACGCTCGGACATAATTAAATGGAAATACATAAGCTACTTACTTCAGTCATTTCTTTGTATGCTATGTGCACTTCTCCAATCTCAAACTACTCCTCCAGAGAGCTGGAAAGTGTCAGGAGAATTGCAGGGTCACAAACAGAGCTGGAGGGGGAAAAAACAACACCAGCGTTTAAAGAAGACACCAGTCAAACTAAAACTCAACAAGAAACATGCTGTAAGATCCATGATGCTGACCTGTCTTAAGTTCCTACAATATCCCAAAGGCTTTTGAAACCATAAAGTCATTTATACCTGGTTCATATTTCCTATTTATGTATAAAATACCCAGCACATTGTGAAATCTTGTCAGCCCACATGCAGCTCTGAGAGTTGATTTGCATACTGCTGTGGGCTTGTCTATATCCTAGTTCATTTCTTCCTCAACCGCTTGTAGTCTTGGATTTCTTTTTTCATTTATTACACCAGGTCTGAACTGTCTTTGGGATTTTGACAGTCTGGTACTGTTGTTGTGAAACTGCATTGGATCGGGTTTGTTTTTTATTATGCATTTGAATATCAATCCTACTCCAAAATCTGTATCAAAACACGTAATGTCATTCGTCACCATATGATAAAACCACTACTGAACTGGCCAGACAGGTGAACTAATTATAAAAGAAAGAAATTAAGACTTAGGCACAGACAACATATATTTTGGCGCCCATGCATGTAATGTTTTTAACCAAGGCACTTCATCACAGCTTAAAAAATAAAAAAAACACCCCTCTATTCATCCCATATATCCCCTCCACACCCACCTACACACATCCCACTCCAGTCCCTTTGTCTACATGTCACAATCCATTGTGGAATTCATCTCAGTCCTAAACTGATTCTCTCCTTTCCCAGAAGAGGCATGACTCACACTCCCTCTGTCCTATTCTCTTCCCAGTTCAAGGGGAAATTCCTCCATTGCACCCAAGTTCAGTATGTCTGAACTCCTGAGACAATGAATGATGATCACATCAAAGAACTACTATTGCTGATGTTGCATTTAATTCCAGTGCTGCTAAAAACACTTAATCCAAAAGTGAAAACTCTCTGTTTCTTGCTTTTGTGAAGTATAAAATAAGAAATTTTACAGAACGTTTACACTGCTCTTTCCCATGAAACAAAAGTAGACCGTGAAAAAGAGTGGACAAGCACTCAATGACAAAAAAGCACCAGGGACAATCCATTTCAAGAAATCAAATGGAGATTGCTTGAACTTTTTTTTTTTGAAAGAAGTGTTTAAAGGTATTTTTGCTATACTAATACAGAAATTAGTACTGTATACTAATACAGTAACTCCAAAAAGTGGAAAATTTGAAATCAACCAAATGTCGCATATTTATTGGTATGGACTAACTTTTTGATACTTTTTATGGTTCTTTTTGAGTTAAAGCAAACTCCCTGGATAATATATATACTGTTGTATGAAAACAGCAGCATGAACATTTTGAAAAACATCTACTTTTGTTCTACATAAGATAAAAAAAATAATTATATGGTTTGAAATGACATGAGGTTCAGGGTTAGCCAATGAATAAAATTAACTCATAATTCGGCAGTCTGGAACAGTGTCATCATCCAGGTTTCTGTTGGTTTTTTTTGGATTCTCCATGAGCTCATTGCCACAATAAGAATCACTGGTCCTGTTTCAGGCATGTCTGAGATGTTCCACAACTCCTCTGGGAGAAAGTTTAAGTGTAATCTCCAACAAATGTTTACTTATTTTAGAATTAATGCTATTCATTAGATTTTTGTCCAGATTTTGGCATTGATTTACAGTCGGATGTGTTGACGTCAGTTGTCACAAGTGAGAGCCAGTCTGTGGATTTTGAGCAGATGGAGTTGGCCGATTTCAAAGAAAAGTGTAATGGGGACAGACTCAGATTTTTTTTTTTTTTTTTTTACATCAGATTATGATTGCATTCAGTTGGAAGATATATTTGATATTTTAAGCCACTTTAAGAACACATATCATTTTCTTTTGTCATGCATCTTCTAGCAAGACGCATGCTTCTCTGTGAGTTGGTGTTCGGACTTCAGAAACAACCAACTTTATAATTTTTGGACCACTTGAGATGGACTGACCCACCTTGGAATAGAGCTTATTTAGATGTATGGAACATCTTTGTCTTCAGACTAAAGACTGGATGATCCTCAGTTACAATATTTAGTGTAGTGTATTTAGAGTTTTTTCTGTAAATAGGCAGTATATGATGCCTATATTGTTTTAAAACGGGCATTTCAAAAGTCATGTATTGAATTCCAGCCTTAAGACTACACCATTGATACTGAAGAAAGGTCACTCTTTCTCCAAGAGGTCCAGTATGAAAGTTTTCATCTGGTCCTTATGTTTTCTTAAGCAGAAGGTGGAAAATCAAACACAAGCCCCCACAGTTAATGCCCCTGGCCTGGCAAGCCCTATCCAAATACTACAGCAGTACCTCTGGCCTGACTCCAATACAGTCCATATCACCACAGTGTGTGAAAGCAGAACAGTGAAAGGTTTAATAAACAGTGATGACACAAAGTGTGATGGCCTAAATCATTTTACTGTGTTTTGAGAATAGGAGGGTGCGATTGGGGTGCATCAGACCACGTAACAGGAAGACCTAGTGAGAAATTTAACGGATGGAAAAAAGGCCTGTCTACATAGAATAGAATAGCATTAGATAACAACTGGAAATGACAGTCAATCTCCATGGTCCCAGAGGAAGATCTAGACTTCTTTTTCCATGTCACAAGGTCTGCAAAGAGTCAAACAGCTGTGATTTAACTAAAGATGAGGTTGTGGGAAAAATGAACGTAATTCAAAGAGCATTCAGTGCTGGTTCTGCTGACAGTTCAACCACAGTTGAGAAGCAAATAAGAATGAGCGTAATCAACAGATCTATGCATTTCAAACTTGTTCTATGCAGATACAGACAACACTGGCTTAGAGATAATCAGGAATGGTGGCAAAAAGTTGTTATGGACTGTTACTTTTTCTATTCTAAATGGTTCTTAACTCCTTTAAATTGTTCTAAACGGTTTCAAACGTTTTGAATGAATTCCAATCTCTCAACATTCCCACAACAACAATTAAAGCTCGAAAACTGAATCAAAAGTCATGGATAGGAAAAGTTGCTCACCCGTAAAGACAAATGTACTGCTAGACGTTTCTTCTTAGACGTAGAATCAGTAGTTATTCCGTTTATGAGGTCAGATTCGTCCAGTTATTCTTCAGGTGGGATCCGTTTAGCTCTTTATGTAAACTTTAGAAAGCGGCTTCACCTTTCCACCTGGGTGTTACAAACTGATAATGGGACAGAGCGACTGCAGAAGAACAGTTTTGATTCCCCCACCGCCCACTGAATGGAACCCTGTAGAAATGAGCGTGGACACGTAAACGAACGACACTGGGATCATTTTTAGGTCTGAAGCGTCACCAAACAAAATATTCACAGTCTAACTTATGAACTTGAGCCATTTTTACTTAGAATGCCTTGTAGGCAAACTATTCAGCGTCAAACTTCTAGAAGATACTTCACAAACTATTCACATTCTAACTCTATTATTAACAGAAAGTAATAATTTTTCACCCTTTTTAATTGTATTGCCTTGAGAATATAGTTATAACATACCAAACTGGTATATGGTATATTATACATATTATACTGTAGTCAATACACTGTTTAATCTGTTTGTTTGTTTGTGTGTGCGTGGTTGAAAAGTTTCTGAAAACATATAATGAAAATGTAATGCTGTCATACAGTGAAATCAAAATTAAATTGTTTTCAATATAATTATACAAAACGCTACAACAAATACTGTGGAGAATATGGTCTTCGCCGCAACAGATTTCCCCGGCTAATGTACATTGCTAAACTTTCCATGCAAACTGTTGGGAACGGCGCCCTCTGGTGTTTTCCTGAAGGAGCAGCTTTAGAGACACGATTATCAAAATTTACAGTGGAAAAGCAAAACAGCACCAGAAGGCATTAATTACACGGTCATCTCGATGCACTGCTTCAGTTTTGTCCGTCTTCTACGCCAGTGAGATATTCACTAAGAAATTAGCATTTATTGATGTCAACTCAGGTGACAACATGAACAGGCAAAGTCCACTATAGTTAAAATAACATCTTCAGAATGCAATGCATGTTGTACTGTGAAATGCATTAGTGTTGTTGCAGAACTGAATTTTTTTTTTTTTTTTTTTTTTGGTGTTTTCCTACTGACTAAGCAAAAGCAAAGTGAAATATGTCTTGTAATTTCATCAAATGAAGCGTAAGGCAGCTGGAATAAAGAACAAATCACTGAAGTAAAATAACATTTATTTCTAAAAAGCAGTGAATTAATTTAACATTTGATAATTTTGGAATGACAAATTAAAATGTAAAAACCAAGAGTACTTTTCCATTATATTACATAAACAGACCAATTACATCAATGAAGATTCACAGTAATCCATATAACAAGAGTCATAAAATGTTGTGTAGAAGTAAATTAAGAAAATATTATAGAAATTTACTGAAAATGTTTCGCAACACAATAGAGTGTCTTCATTGTCACTTCAAAGGAAGTGGTTTCTTTATATTTAATGTCATATTCAAGTTTTTTTTTTCTCATAAAATAGAATCCAAAGTAAAAACAAACAGCAGTACAGTCAGTGTCAGATATTTGGTTAGAGAGTCTGCAGACTTTTGTTTTTGGTATAATTTATATAAGTACAATTATATTTGCAGTATATTGTTAAAGGAACACATACAGAATCACTCACAAACTGTCTTTTTAAGAATACTACTCTTCTAAAGAAAAGCCAAGGCATTCAAACCATTAACACAAACAGAACAAACCATAACAGACATCCTCCCTCAGAGACTTCAGCAGCTTGGACCATAATTGTCCCCCTAGAGAAAACACAACAGTATATTGCTGGAGATGCAGGATCCAGTAGGACAGAAGAACAGTCCTGTGAGGAGACTAAGGAGGTGTCTAACGGGAGGCGACAGTGATCCAGTGGGAGGGCAGAAGATGAGGTCTGAAGTTTGCTTGTTTTGTGAATGTGAAATCACACAGTGTAGTCCAGCTCTGCATTCATTTTGGTGTACATTTCATAGATGGCGTCAATAGTAGCTCTGAAGTTTACTAGGAACTGCCGCACTTTGTCCAAGCATTCTTCCTCTTTTACCTCTCGCCCTCTAGAAAGAGCTTTGAGAAAATCTGATCTGTATGGTGCGGCATATAGTGCTGCCTAAAAAACAGAGGGGCAACCTCAATAGGTTTTTCCAAGCATTTACAGTCATCACAACAGAACTGTCTAAATTTCACTCATTTCACTTTTACATGATGAAAAACTACCTTTAACTTGTATAAAAACAACTGTTGAAGACATATATAATTTTTTTTTTTTTTAAGAAACTTACTTGAAAGAGCTTCTGGACAAACCAGCCATGATACTTCTTCAGTGCAATCTCATAAGCTTTGGTGATGTTGACTCTGATGAGGTTAGGATTGTTTTCATCTTTATCCCCATCCACTAGACTCTGGAGAAGAGCCTGGATAAAGCGTAGCCCCCTAACAGAAAAAAACACAAGGTTTTATTTAAAGGCTTAGTCAATGTAAAAATAAAAATTCACATTCAAGTAGTTTCACAGAATGTTCTTTGTGCTCGTTTTCACAGAATGAAACTGAATGGGCACAGATGTTGTCAAGCTCCAAAAATGTCATAAATCATCAGTACATGATTACTGAATTTACTATTTCTTTAAAGGAATAGTTCACTAAAAAATAAACATTTGCTGAAAATTTATTCATCCCCAAGTTATCCAAGATGTAGATATGTTTTCGTCAGCAGAACAGATTTGGAGATATTGAGCGCTACATGATTTGCTCACCAATGGATCCTCTGCAGTGAATGGGTGCCGTCAGAATAAGAGTCTAAAAAACTGATATAATCATCACAATAATCCACAAGTATCCAAATCCAAACGACTCCAGTCAATTAACGTCTTGCGAAGTGAAGCGCGTGTTTGTAAGAAAAAATCCATCATTAAGCAAATAGGTGCTTCTGGCCAAGGAGTCCATAATCCATAATAACACTTCGTCCAGTGAAAAAGTCCCCTGTTAAGTCTCAAAATCCACCTACATATTTGTTTCGGATTGCTTTGATGACTTTTGAAGTTGACAGTTTGAAGTCTTAAATATGGATTTGTTTATTATTAACAAATTAGCTTTTTATTATTTATTGTCTATTAGCTTTCCACTTAACAAGACATTAATTGATGGACTAAAGTCTTGTGGGTAATTTGTAGATTATTGTGATGTTTTGACCTGTCATTTTGACGGTACCCATTCTCTGCAGAGGATCCTTTGTTGAGCAAGTGATGTGATGCTACATTTCTCCAAATCTGTTCAATAATGATGACCTGAGGGTAATTACGCTTTTTTTTTGCAATTATTCATTTTTACTTGAACTATTTCTTTAATACAGACAGAAACAGGATGTCTCAAAGTCCATGTTTTTGTTATGCAATTTTTTAATTTAAGTTTTACACTTTCACTTCTAAAAAAATAACAAATAAAGGACGTTGCTAAAAAGAACATTATTTATTATGCATTTGGTGTAATGGAATGTGTTTATGCGGTTTAAGGTTAAAAAACATTATTTTCCACACAATGTACATTATTGTTGCTCCTCTATGCCCCACATTTCTAAAGCATGTCGATTTTTACAAGGCACATCGGTCTGAAAAGTGAGGTGTACGCTGATTGGCCAGCTATCCAGTGCATTGTGATTGGCCAAATACCTCAAGCGTGTGCCGGAAATATTACACCCCTTAATATACTGTAATGCTGTGTGTCCCGGCGTGACAAAACAAAAATAATAAAACTCATTACAAATGAGTCACTTGCTGCATCCAGTGGGAACATTATCATCCTGATTATAATGACTTATATGGCCTTTTTTACACGTTGCTTTGGGTATCATGCTGCATAAATATTAAACCATGTCTGGAATTGTGATTGTAAATACAACTTAACCACTGATTTCTAGTTGTGTCCTCTTTTGGAAGGCCAAACAAAGTAGTTTCGCTTTCACAACAAAACACACAGCATCTCAACGACACTGCGGAGGCAGCAACAATACTACAGCGAGAATAAAAGTTATGCCTTCTTTCTTTGCTTGAACATTTAGGCAGTGTTATGCAAATCTTCCCACACAGTGAAGAAGACATGTGGGGGCGTGTTTAAATGAGTGTGGACGAGTCTTAATCTCTATAAAGAATATCTTTTTGGGCTTGAGACTTTAGTCTTTGCAACTTTAGGGACCTTATCTATTGCCAAACAGCTTTTAACACTCCAAAAAGAAAGGGAAACTTGAAATTGCATCATATGACCCCTTTAAAAAACTGTTTTTCAGGCCCAGCCTTGCCTTTTCAGCCACATGAGGGCAAGTGTTGCTCCTACTTTTGGCCACTCGTTTCCATGCATCTCCTTCTCTGCTTCCAAAATGTTCTGCAGGGTTTTAAACCTGGTAGGGTTGCTGTCATACACAGCCTTGATTTTCTTGAGAAAAAGCAGAGAGGTGGGTAGAGTTATGATTGTAAAAGTGATATTGTTCAATGCTTATCAACCGTGCATATCACGTGGTGAACTTACAGTGATGTTACCTGTAATATCAGCTTTGATGGGGGAAAAAACAGCAGAGCCAAGGCAATCTAAGAGGAGATAAAGAGAACAGATTAGTAATATTTAAGTACATGCAAATATTTTAATAACACTTACACAATTTGCATGTATTTGAAATGTTGCCTGGCAACCTACTAAACACATTAAAAGTAGATTGTTATGCACATGTGAGAATGCAACATTCTTTCACAGAGTTGTGAGGTAATCCTCTTTTTACATGCTAGGATTTTTACAGGAATGTAGCAGATACACTGAAAAAGTATTGCCACCTCTTATCCATTAGAACTTAAAGTGAACTCTGACATTACCGCCTTCAAAAAAAGAGGTCTGAATAATTAACTGTGCTTGGAGAGCATGACAGATTTCTGAAAGCACCCATGTGGTTCATTAAAGTTTCAGAACCACCCGTTATCACGCTGAGACCAAATGTATTGCGAGTCTGATAATGAAACAAACACCTGTGGAAATGGAAACGCACCAAATCACTTCTGTTTCCATTCCTGAAACCTATAAATACTGTATATGCCTTTTCATTTATATTATGCCTAAATGCCTTTTCATTTTATATTTGTATTACACTTCTTCATTAAAAAAGTGGTTTGATTATGATTTAATATGGGTTGTTTGCATGCCTAAACCTAAATTAGATTTTAAATGTTACTTTTAAAGACTGTATCTTTAATAATTAGGTTAGTTTAGTTAGGTATAACTGGATTAAAAACCTTATTACTACTTGTTTAAAACTATCAACACATCAATATAATAAATACATTCTGGCCGATACCGGATAACCTAATAATGAATTATTATCATGTTATGACCATTAATAAATGGACAATATTAAAGTTCTTTACTATTTTGCCTAAGCATATTAAATTTAAAACATTAGCAACAAAAAAACTATTGTTTTAAATGGCTAAAGTGAATTAAGGCATTTTGAGAAATGCTCAAATTAAATTTACAGTGTTATTATATTATCATTCTTAAAGATTAGCCTTTAGTGAGTGTTAAAATGATGGCAAAGCTCATTTAAATGTAAAAATAGAGGAAATGAACATGCACAATTAAATATGTAATATTGTTCAATATATATCAAAATAGTGATCAATATTAATAAATTAAAGGTGAGTTTACATTTGTAGTTTGCTTCTTTTGGTTTTAATGGTCAGGATAAAAAAAAAGTAAATTATACATTTATTTCTGGTCCGCTTACTGTTCACATTGTAATTTTTAATATATAAAAAAAAACTTAACAATATATAAATCAAAAAAAATCACAACCTGATTGGTCAGCATTTATGATGTATATTTTGTGAACTGCACGCAGGGCTAAATGCATTTCTTGTTTGTGATTATATATGAGCTTATAAAATGTATAAAGGAGTCAAAACAGCAAACAGAGACTGAGGTTCTGGACACCTGTACAGAACTGTAATCAAAGTTGTTGCTAGTGAAAAGAAAGGTGGTGACAATTTTAGCCCACTAAATCCAGTAGTCATGCAATATACTTACTCTTATATTAATCATTTTAGTATATATAGTACAAAGTCAGCTTGTATGCCTGAGAATTTAATTAAAACCTCAAAAACATCCAATTTAGTCAAAAATGCTTTCCAAATATCTCCTCTGTCCCCTCCATAAAAATGGTTTAGTCTGATGGTTATATATCACTTCAGTTTAGTCAGCTACAAAAAGGAGATACAATTTCAATAATTATAAAAAACAAACAAAAAAACAATCAGAGTTGAGACTGCTCGGAGAAGTAAGAAGTAAAGTTACAGTGGAAGTGAAAATGGGCAATTTGATGGGTTCATATTGCTAGTCATGGCTCATGTGACGAAAAGAGAATGCTTTTTGGTTCAAGTCAAAATCTGAAGAAATGTTGGGTCTCGGTCCATTTGTTTGGTTATTCAGATGAATTATACTAAAACAGCAAGTGTAACAGAGTTTGTTTTAATCAAATCAAACCTGCCAAGAAACAGCACCAAAAAAAAAACCAGGACACTGGTGCCCCTCACAAAAATAGATGCATGACGTCCTGTACCAACATTTTATGCAGGCCGAGGATCTAAGCCCCATACAATCAAACTGCCTGAAAGAACATTTTTGATACTTAAAGTGATATACAGTATGTGTTCTTCAAGTGAGAGACGAACCCAAGTAGAATCTCCAGACAGAAGTGATATGTTCAGCAGTGTAGGGCTCAAACCAGCAGAGCCCATAGGAAAGATCTAGTCATCGGTATTTTGTACTGTTAGCAAAAGGAGCATCTCTGGTTACAGAAGACTCAAAAGCCTGAATGAATGCCTTACAATTACAGAAAACACACACATTCACTCAAATCATGTCTAACAATGCTAACCCTCAGGGGTTTTGTGTAAAAGTGTAAATACTAAACAAGAGCTGGAAAATGTAATTGTCCTTCTGTGGGATTTAGCGACATCCACAACAACCAGTGTCCCCTATCACCTTATGACATCACATAATAATAAAATAACTCTCTTCATCATATCCAGTTCTTTTTACAACTACAGCAAGAAAATTCGCGTTTCAGTGACAGATGAAAAAAATAACAAGAACAAGAGCTAATGTGAACACCTCAGTCTTGACAATTCAAGTGGCAAATTCATTTCAAATGCATTTTTATACATCAATACCAAATAAGGCTTTGAACAAAGATGCTCTGATGTTCCGTTCCACCAATGAATAGAGCAGGGCAACTCAACACCATGCTAATCAATTTTCTCAACTTCCAAAATCGAGGCAGCTAATTAAATTATGCATGCAATAGGTTTGTGACTTTCTTTGTGAAAAGAAATTTGAGCCAAAAAAAAAAGCTTAGTCCTCAACAGCAAACAATGGCTTCTGCTTGACAGCTAGGCTTTGTCAGACAGTAAATTACTAACAACTTCTGCAGATCACTGAAGATCTTGATCAGGAGTGGAAAATCTCACCCCTGATCAAGGAGCAGGAATATCTTAGATAATCAGCTGACATCACACTTCAGGTTTCTGTAACATGTGTATAATTATGTAATTGGATCAGAACTCTTATTCTATAAACATGCATGCGTTTCGCTGCTACTTTGTTTCAATTTATTTACGATTTATTTTGAAAATCACTTTTTGAAGCAATGAACGAGGGAGGGCATTAAACCAAACGCCAGCTATTTTATCATTTGCATATTGAAACAAGTTAACAAGTTACAGTGAACGCTTTAAAACCATCAAACTATTGCCCTACAGATCAGATAAGCCCACAGCCCAGCCCAAATAGCCGTTTCATGACAGCACACAGTTTATGCTCAGATCTGAGCTCAAACTATGAGAGATGACGGAAGAACCTACCGAAGAAAGGAGGAAGGTGAGACACCGCCTCGAGAAACGGCCGGGTCTCCACTTGTTTGTCGGCTGGAAGTTGCCGGAACTGGTGCTCCATTAGAAGAGCCATGATTGCCTAAAGTGGGCCAAAGTGACTTTTACCTACAACATAAGCCGAGGACAACACAGCAGAAATTAAGACAGACCCCGGAACTACCGCCGGACAGAAAGGCAGTGTTTACTTTTCCACTTTTACTAGCGCTGCTGTGCACAGCTGGACAACCCCTACACCACGTCACCGCCCCTCTATGCAACGCACAGCGGAAACGTTTGGTAGGGAGGAGCCAATGCCATCAGAGGGGGCAATATTCTTTTCAATACCCACACTTTACAATGTACAGTTATGAAAATGTTACTGCACAGTAAATAGCCAAATTAAGAAAAAAAATCTGTTACAGAACCTAAATTAACTTAAATCTGCTATTTTCTTTAACTGATATTATGCTGCTTTTTTCACCCATTACAAATTTTAATACAAGTACCACCATTAAAACAGATTTATCAGTTAAAATATAAGTTAAAAAAATATTAAGGGAATCTAAAACTAGTTTGACCAATGCATCAGTCATTTAAGGAGGTTACAGGCATCTGCTCATGACTCGGTTATCATGAAACATCCACTAAGTTTGATTTTTCCAGACCTTTGGACCTTTTTCATATTTCCGGGTTTCTCAGAAGCAGAAGTCGTAATAGCTGGGTAGTCTTTTATAGTGGTGAATGGGAGTCTACATCAAATATATATGCAATGTATTCCCATTTTCTTAAACAGCAAAAGAAAAACTATTTTCACAATTTTCAAAAAGAGGGAAAAATAGTGAGACATTGATAATGGCTGTCAGAAGAGAGAACAAGGTCAAATTTACCATTAATCCCACAGCTGCTGTAATTTCACAGCAGCATTAACTGTTTTGTAATCAGCAAAGGTTTAATAATGCAATGTATGGTGTTATAAACATATCCGTTAAAAAAAAATGCAAAATGCTGATAATGAGTGAAGTAAAATATTGAACAGCCAGTTCTCTGTACGTTACTTCTGTTATCGTGGTTTAGCTTTTGGCATATTAAAAGTTTTCGTTTGGCTGTGTATTTAATACAAGACTGATCCATAATGAAATCATCTCAAAGTGTTTTTCCCTTTTTTTCATTTCTAAAAGTGTTTTTTTTCTTTGTGGATTATTTAAATTGATTAAATGAATCAAACCACAGCTCTTTGCTGAATCTTTGCTGAAAGTTCAGGGGCCTCATTTAGTTAATAATTAAGATGTCCTTTACCCTGTTACTGATATCAGAGAGTCTTTCTGATGACGATTAGACACGATTATCTGGTCACCATTAAACATTCACATGCAATGTTTAATTCATCCACCAGTACCAACATGACCCAGAAAGTCTTGTCATTCTCTCTTTATTATTACTGGCATCAGATTTAACTCACACCTCAGCAGACTGCACATTTATAATCAATATTTAATCTTCCATAGCAGTGTTAGTCACCTTCACTGCAGATCTTGATCATTTTAGGAATACCCCTGAAAATCCTTCTGAATATTAGGCTACTGGAGGACCAGCATGTCTGAATTACAAATATTTTAAAAACTTTTGATACTTTTGAAATGTAAACATTAAAAAATGTCCAACTGTGTTATAAATGATATGTATATCAGATTAAATCAGCTAACATAGTAAAAAAAAATATATAAAATTGTAGGTGCCTTTAACCTATTTGAACTGCAATGCTGATTTTGGTGTTTTAACAGCTATTTATGCACTAAAAGGAATCACTCTGATGTTATTCTGTGGAGACAATGCACAAGAGGGAACATGCCTGCATTTCCTTTTATATTTCTGACATACATTCTGACTCATCAAGAAGACTTTTTATAGGCCTACTCTCGTTTCAAGATTATAGAAATACTTTGATTTACCACATTTTTCTTAAACATCTGCTACTGAAAGCGTTGGTGTCATATTTCTATTTGTCAGCTACAAATCAGTGTAGAAATCCGCAGCTTTATCCCCTTTAAAAAAATCGCTTGGCTTTGTCACCTGTTTGTACCTCACTACTCACCGTAGGTAACCAGGAAGTAGCGCCGTAACCAAGTGGATCGCTTCTCTTTTGCTGTTTTGTTTAAGCGTCGTTACCTGCTTTCCTCTTAACTACAGTTTTGTTTTCATATTAATCTTTTGAATCAGAACAGCAGCAGAAGTTCAACGCGTCATTGCGGTAAATTAAAGTCTTTCAGCGTAAATGTTCAAACGGAGTTAGTAAACGGAGTCTATTTTACGTCTTTTGCCGTGTCAGCGATTAACGGTAGTGTAAGCTTTAAATCATGCATCATTAGAGCATGTCAATCATATTTTATAATCACAGCATTTTGTGGATTAAAACCGACTGCTTCAGTGATTGCAGGTCAAGGTCTTTCATAAAGGTCCGGTTAGAAACAGAGCTTCAGAACTAAACTCCTCGACTGCTCCTCCATGGCTTTACCGACGCTTTCCGCGCATTGGCCGGGTCGTGTGCGGGCTCTGGAGAGGCAGCTGGTGCGGCAGCGGGAGCAGGAGGCTCGCTGGAGGCAGCAGTGGGAGCTGCACTCGCAGTACTTCAGAGAGCAGGAGGTCCGTAGCAGCAAACAGGCGCAATGGAGCTCACGGCAGTCCTTCCAGCGCAGGTACAGTATTGATGGTCAATTTGTCTGGATCCGCTGATGGATTAGTTTCATTATTCACTGAGTTTATTTGAGCCTACGCACAAAGTCTGAGAACACTTCAGCATACATAATAGCCTGTTCTGGGATCAGTGTATGTGACAATTTTTTCCCGCCAAGTTTTCAAATCATCAACATTTCAGTCAGCTGAACAGCATAATACACTTTTAAACACACTATTAAAGTCATTCATAAAGTTAATAAATGTGACATGTTGTTGGAATGTAAATTATTTGGTACTTTTCATTCTATTAAGCCTCTTTCTGAGAAGTAAAAACTTTTGGAACACTTATTACAGTGAGCTATTAATTTAAACATATGGATCAATCAGAAGACAATGTGATTTAATGGACTTAATGCATTTTGAAATCAATTTGTTTATGATGATTTTATTATTACTTTAAATGTATTACTTTATTATGAATATTGCTATGATTGGCTGATTTCACTAATACATTGGATGATAAAACTATCTCATAAAAAATAAAAAAATCCCATTTATATGAACTGGCTTTTGAATGCAATGATGAAGACAATGTATTTATAACAACTTGTTTTCTTGGCGTTTTAGTATGTCAGCATTTCAGCGGGAGCGAATGGAGGAGGAGAAGCGGCAGAAACTGAAGGAGCGCCGGGAGCGTCTGAGGTTGATGCTTCAGGCAGAGAGAGACCTGCTGGAGGCCGAGCTCAGAAATGTTCGTCCAGACAGAGCCACACTGACCAGACAGCTAGAGGGGAAAACAGATGCCCTCCGGTCTGCCAGAGAAGAGAGGAGGAAAAATGTACAGGTTGCACTCTCGTCTTAAAATTATGTTCTGTTATACAGGTTAAAGTGTCTGATTTATTTTTTTTATAATTTTTTTAGCTTGCACAGGAGCTGCTGAGGGAACACTGGAAGCAGAACAACCCAGGACTGCGGAAGGTCAGTGATATATCAGTAAAAGAATGTGTAAGTAAACACATTTTTTATAATGAATGTATTTACAGAACTGTAAGTGTGGGGTCAGCAAGATTTCTTATAAAGATTTACCTCTAATAAAATTGCCTTACTAAAAAAAAAGCAGTGAGGTGAGTCAGAATTTCTGTGTTAATCGACAGAATTCCTGCAACGAAATAAACCTTATTTTATCAAGAACCAGACGGGACTGTAATTTAATAGGGCAAGTGATGTGTTTCTTCCATGACTGATCTGTAACTCTGAGCTCAGGATTTGGTTCCGAACCCACGCAACCGCTTCTGGAGCATTGTTTAATCAGACATCTCAGTGTCTCAAATGTTTGTGCGTACAGGTGGAGTCAGAGTTGCACAAAGATCACATTGTGAGCCAGTGGCAGGTTCAACAGGAGGAGAGAAAACAGGTGAGACGTTCACAGGAGATGTTACATGACAGTACTGCAATGTTGGCTCATGCATACCAGTTGAGCATCATGTAACCTCAACATTATTTAGAATTTTGTGTACAAATAATAGTAGTCGAGTCCTTGGAGAGGAAGGACATTTCATGTGTTTTAAAGAAATTAATGTTTTGTTTGTTTGTTTAACATGGCCAGTGTTCTTTAATGTTATCGCATTGAAATGTAACTCTGTTCTGTAACATTCAGGCTGATGAGAGAACTCAGGAGGAGAAACAGCGTTTTGAGAATGAGTATGAAAGGACAAGACGTGAGGCTCTGGAAAGAATGAAAGAAGAAGAGGAGAAAAGAAGACAAGAGGAAAAGAAGCGAGCTGAAGATCTCCGCAAACAGATGGAGGAGCTCAAACTACGGGAACAGGAAGTATGAAATTACTGTAAAATAGATTATACTTGTAATGCATTGCTGCACCAACACCCATGAGACAAATAACAAACACCATAAAGATCAAGTCAACTCAACCTTGTGTGTTTATTAATGTGTGTGTATGCAAATATAATTTTATTTTATTTTATTTTTTTCCAAGGCCTATAAATTGCACAAATGTAAGGCTTTCATTCCATTTCGTTCTTGTTCCAGGCTGAGCATCTTAAGCAGGAGCAGGAGGCTCTAATGTCTCAACGCTGGGAGCTCGAGAAGCTCGAGGATGAGAGGAAGAGGATGGAGGAAAGCAGGAGGAAAACTGAATTTGGGTAAAATATTTAGACAAATTAAGGGATTTATTTTGTCCGCAAAATAACTAATAATAATTGTTTAAAATGTATGTTAAATTAAATAAATCTATAATACAGTAGAAATATTAGCTTAAAAACAACAAGATGAAAATTAGATGTTGCTTTGGCACCTTGCTGAAATAAAAAGTGTATTACAAAGATTTAACTGAAATTTCAAAATTAACAAAAAAAGACAAACTCACGTAACAAAATTACAAAAAATGGACCTAAAATTACAATGAAAACTAAAAATATAAAAGTAAAATTAAAATGTTAATACAAATAGAATAGTATACAGTATAAAGAATGCTAAATTGGCCTAAAGCCACTGTTCTCTGCCTCCACAGGCATTTCCTGACTCGTCAGTACCGTGCTCAGCTGAAAAGGAGAGCACAGCAGGTGCAGGAAGAACTGGTAGGTTACCTCAAAAACATAAGTTTTACACCAAAGCTGAATATAATTTGACCTGACTGCATGTCTGCAATACCTTTCCTGTTCACCAGGAGGCAGACCGCAAGATCCTGGCAGCGCTGCTGGAGGGAGAAGTGGAGGATCAGAGAGTGGAGAAAGCCAGGAGAGAGAGAGCTGTCGCTGATGCCGCCTGGATGAAGAGAGTCATAGAGGAGCAGCTCCAGCTGGAGAGGGAGAGGGAGGCAGAGTTTGATATTTTATATCGGTGAGTGAGTATGGTCAGAATGTTTGTTAAGAACTTAAAATGTTTGTAGATGGAAGTCATTTTCATACTCTGATTTTGTTTGCCGCCCGCAGGGAGGAAGCTCAGCGTGTTTGGGAGAAGAGAGAGGCAGAGTGGGAGAAAGAGAGGAGAGCCAGACAGAGACTCATGCAGGAGGTGAGACCGTGCACAGCTTGCCTGAGGCTGACGGCCAGCAGATCACTGGTCACATGCTCGAATATTGCTTTTCTTAAAACCCCTTCAGCAGTGCTCTTTACTTACATGCTTCATGTGAATAATTTTATAAAGTTTTGAATTTTAAAAAGGGGTCAAATAATGAGAAATTTTCCTTAATCTTTTGAGAAATAAGTATTATAGATATTTGTCCCAAGACTGATTCTGAACTTGCTGATGTCAGACAGATGAATATATTAGTATATGACTTTCAAACCCTCAGCTAGTAAGTAAGTGCTAAATATCATTTCATCTGCATGCCATCAAGGTCTTAACAGCAAAAAATATAAGTTGGAAGTCAGAGAGAGGGTGGAAAATAGTCATGGAAAATCAATTTTTGTGCAAAAACTTTATTATTATATATACATTATCGTTCAAAACATACAGACGTCTCCTATGTTTATTATGGCTGCATTTATTTGATCAGAAATATTGTGTATATAAAGTTTGGGCACCCCTTGCAGAATCTGTGAAAATATGAGTTATTTTCAAAAAATAAGAGAGATCATAGTAAATGCATGTTATTTTTTATTTAGTACTGTCCTGAGTAGGATATTGTACATAAAAGATATTAACATTTAGTCCACAAGACAAAAAAATTGCTGAAATTATTAAAATAACCCCACTCAAAAGTTTGGGAACCCTTGGTTCTTAATACTGTTTGCTGTAACCTGATGATCCTCGACTGTCTTTCTGTTTTGTGATGGTTGTGCATGAGTCCCTCCCTTGTTTGTTCTGAACAGTTAAACTGAGCAGTGTTCTTCAGAAAAATCTTTAAGGTCCTGCAGATTCTTCAGTTTTCCAGCATCTTTGCATATTTGAACCCTTTCCAGCAGTGACTGTATGATTTTGAGATACATCTTTTCAGACTGAGGACATTTGAGGGACTCAAACACAACTATTTAAAAAGATTCAAACATTCACTGATGCTCCAGAAGGAAACAAGATGCATTAAGAGCTGGGGGGTGAAAACTTTTGGAATTTGAAGATCAAGGTAAATTGTACTTAATTTGTGTACCAGGAAACATACAAGTATCTTCTGTTGCTTACGAAGGGCAGAACTAAATGGAAAAAAATTATATTTCAACAAAATAAGACAAATTTGGCCATCTTCATCATGTTCAAAAGTTTTCATCCCCAGCTCTTAATGCATCTTGTTTGCTTCTGGAGCATCAGTGAATGTTTGAATCTTTTTAAATGGTTGTGTTTGAGTCCCTCAATTGTCCTCAGTCTGAAAAGATGCATCTCAAAATCATAAAGTCACTGCTGGAAAGGGTTCAAATATGCAAAGATGCTGGAAAACTGAAGAATCTGCAGGAGCTTAAAGATTTTTCTGAAGAACGCTGCTCAGTTTAACTGTTCAGAACAAACAAGGGACTCATGCACAACCATCACAAAACAGAAAGACAGTCGAGGATCATCAGGTAACAGAACACAGTACTAAGAACCAAGGGTTCCCAAACTTTTGAGTGGGGTTATTTTAATAATTTCAGCTTTTTTTAGTCTTGTTGACTAAATGTTAATATCTTAGTATGATCTCTCTTATTTTTTGAAAATCACTCATATTTTCACAGATTCTGCAAAGGGTGCCCAAACTTTCGATCCCCACTGTGTATATATATATATATATATATATATATATATATATATATATATATATAATTGTTTTTTTTTCTGTATATTTTAAAACATAATTTATTCATATGATTGCAAAGCTGAACTGCTCAACTTATGATAAAGAAACATTTCTTATTATTATCAATGTTTTAATGATGATCAGAATGATTTTGATAAATATAACATTCAAAAGAACAGCGCTTATTTGACCATTACATAATAAATGTCCTCACTGTCATTTTTGAACAATTTAATGAATAATTTATTTAAAAAATTGTACTGACCATAAACCTTTGATAGTGTTTGTTAGTGTGTACAAAATAAGGTAAAAAAAAATTATGATAATACCCCTTTAAAGATTAATGGTTTATTTACTTATTTTATTTTATTGAAATCATGACTTATTTTATTGCCTCTGTGGACCTCTGTGTTTGAAAACCGTTATTATTTTTGCAGTGGCAGATAAAGGACTTGCCAATCTTTAAATTATACAGTTATGTAATTATCATTCATACTATGTACATTTTTAAGAAATGTAGTTAAATAGCTGAAAGTTAGAGTGCGTTTGGATGCTATGATATATTTTTAATCAATGTTTGGTAGGTCTTGACAGGACGTCAACAGCAGTTGGAGGAACGAATGAAGGAGAACAGGCTGGCAAGGGAGGAGTCTCTGCAGAGAAGAGAAGAGCTCATTCAGCAGCTGGAACAAGAGAGACTCACCCTACGCCAGGAGAGGGAGCAGCAGGAGGGAGCCCGCACAGCTCGCATGCAGGAGATCAATGCACAGGTCTGTATAGAGTTAACACTGCGTTCTAGATTTACTTGGGTTATATAGATGTCTTCAATTGATGTATTTGTCCAACAGGTGGAGCACAGACGCAAGGAACAGTGGGAGGAGCAGCGAAGACAAGAGCAAGAAGAACTACAAGAGAGGGAGGAGCTTAGACAGCAGGAGGAGGAGCTTCGTACTGAGACAGAGAGAATGATTCGACAGGGCTACAAGGAGAGAGTGAGTGAAGATTCAAGTGTAAATGCAATTATATGAAATTAGATTTGAAGTGCAGTGTAATATAATAACTGATCTATTTTTCACCATGGCAGATACACAGCAGACCCCGGTCAGCATGGACATGAGAGCACTTCACAGGAAGAGTCTTTGTGCCACATCCCCTTTCAGATGCTTTGTTTTTCATTAAGAGTTGGGGATATCTATGTCCATGTTGATCTCGGCCACTTTGTGGATAAATGACACCCAGGTTCCCCCTGCTTTTAATATATGTTAATGATTTACATTATGGTTTCCTTAAATGATTGCATTGGTACGTTTTAAACCTCAAATTTCCATTGCACCAGTGCTGAGGTTTGCATGTAGGTCTGTTTTTACATATAGATCGTTTTGTATAGATTTCAATGCTGACAAGGGTTTTAATAAAGAAAGCGTTATACATTGTCTCCTGTATTCATATATGAGGAAGGATTTTAACTGGACACCAATGTGTGCAGAAAGTAATGTTATAGACGTTAAAAAAAATCTAATTAATTTAACACCTGGTCAAAATGGCAAAAAATTGGTTTGGTGAGATTGCTTATATTTGAAACTTACTTTAATAGGTTTTTTAAATTAAATTATTACATTTGTGTTTTTGACTGACACTTTGTTCTGGAGTTTAAAAACAGTGCATATCTGTTTTAAAATGTAAAATGCCAGTAAGACTGCTAATTAAATCATGGAATATGAACGAAAAATGAAAATTAGCTGAAAATGCACTCACCCACAGGCCATCTATGATTTAGGGAAGTCTGTTTCTTCATTGGAACATTTGGAAATTTAGAATTACATCACTTGCTCACCAGTGGATGCTCTGCAGTGAATAGGTGCCGTCAGAATAAGAGTCCAAACAGCTGATAAAAACAATACAACAACCCTCATGAAATTTTGACTTGCACTTCTGTAACCAAATCTGAATTATTTTCCTCAAGTAGGGTGTTAGCCATATTCCCATACCAGCTAAACACCCTTTGGCTGAGGGGTTGAGCGGGAAATAGATCTTAGCAGACCTGCTCTAATGTTTTGATTGTTTACACTTTGGGGTGAGATAAACACATGCATGGCATATTTATAATAGTCAGTGAACAATAAACTGCCTTAAGAGAATGTATTTTTTGACATAATAAAAAAAAAAAATCATGAGCAGAAAAAGAACAAGCAGAACAGTAGAGCTTTTGATAGTAGAAATCATTTTGGATGAAGATTTTTCACTTTATTCATATGACTGACTCCGATATTAACAAAACCCCTGGAGCATCAATTGAAGCTCAAAATTATAAATTATGTTTATTTAGAAAATAAAGGACACATTTTTTTTCTTAACAGGCATAGCAATAACATTAATGAGTGGAAGACCAGTTCATCTGAACAACTACAAACACTCAAAGAGAATTTTAACACTGAGCTGTAAGTCACTGACTCCGAGCTCTAATAATACTGCGATCAGGTTAGAACATAATACTTAAGAGAGGAAATAAAAAGATCTGCAAAGTAAAGAGCTGCCCCAACACTGAACTGAACGTACGATAAGATGACCTTAAAACACACACATACACTTCTAAACCATCACAAACAGTATTCGCTGGTGGAGGTTGTTTCATCTGCAGTGTATTGAAAAAAAAAAAGATGTCATTAAATACTGTACTGTGACCTCCAAATAAATGATGAAATATAATTAAACTAAGGTTAATTAACATTTCCTCCATTTATTATATATATATATTTCTTTAATACAGACTGTAAATCTGAATTACAGCCACATGGTTTATCCAACTGAGAAAAAGCAGTTTAACCTTTTTAAAGTTATATTCAATTTGACTTTCTCTTTATAATCACAAGTTTACTGTACCTGCATTTAAAATTGGCTTACCTGGCCACAATAACTGAATGTTTTGTACAACAGATTATTTTATTATACATTATAGATTTAACTAAGATTACTGAAAAATAGGCTTGATTTAACTATTTAAAAACAACACAGACAACCTGAAATACTGAACTAAATGTTGTCAGAATAGTGCAAAGAGTCAGGCAATTACTGAATATTAAGTATGTGATTTGCTGCTCCATTGCGGATTCATTTCTACTCATTCTTCTCGCTCTCTCAGTCCACAACATCTCAACTGCCACTTTCACAGGTCAAGACACATACACAACCCTTGAGAGCATTTCAGGCTTAATCTTATGGCTTTAAGCCAAACAACACTGATAACAGACACCTTAAATTAAAAATAAAAACATGCAAATACACCTTAGATTTAAAAAAAAAAAAAAAAAACTTGTGACATGGTTTGGTTGCATGTCAGGTGGAAATGGGTGGAAGCAGGATCAGTTGTTGTTCTCTTTGGTGGTTATGGTAACAAGTTGCTTAGCAGCCTTGGCGATGTCATAAGCACACTGGATGACCTGCTGGGTGACGAACTGCATGTCGGCCGCGGAGCTGCTCTCCAGGGGAGATGCTTTCTTGCACTCACTCTGCAGCCGGTTTGCACTGGACGTTAATAATCGCAAAGAGGTCTTCACCGTCTCAGAGCGTGGTCTCTGTTGACAAAGGTGAAAATACAGAAATAAATATACATCAAATATTTTAAGAAGACTATTTTAAAGTACTTCAAATATTACACAAGAAAGTATTTGGACACTCAAGTCATACTTAAATGTTTAGAAATATCTTAGTGAATACTACTACTACCACTAATACTACTAATAATGTATAATATAAATAATATTTGATCAAAAGTGTGATTTTTGTAATGGTTCTATAAACTAGTAAATATATGTTCATAAGGCCCCATGAAAAGTATTAAGATACTTGTATTTTAGTGAATAAAAATTGAAATAAACTTTATTTAAATACATTTTGTTACTACTACTAATATAAGTAATTTATAAGTAATATTTTATCAAAAGTGTGACCAAAGTGTCCAAATACTTTTTGTGGACAATACACATCAATATAAAAACCTAAAAAACCCTTACAGATATTTTTTAAGTTAAGTTTATGAAGTGTGGAGAGACAGTGCTCACCTTGGGGAACAGGGCAGCCATTTCACTCACAGCCACATATATTCTTTCTGCGCAGGGTATAAAGCTATTGGAGAAGAAAATGATAGATACTGTGTTAAAATCTCAAAATAAAAACCATTAGAGTCTGAAGAGTGAAACGTCAAGCTAACCGCAGAGCAATCAGAGAGTAATGCTTTAAAGGCCCGTACACACTAAGGATGATAACTGTAGCAATAAAGGTATAGTTTAAACATTTCAAATAATCCCCCTTCTTTTTGAGGAATGGCAGAACCATCGACAGCCAATCAGAATGCATCCTGCTTTAAAGAAGTTGAGCATTTAAAGCAGCAGATGACAAAACTGCAGTGCAGAGTTATAATAAACAGAACATGATCGCGAGTTGGTGTGGACGCTAATATAGTTAGCGTTAAAGTTTTTGTTCTTGGTGTGAACGGCCTTTACAGCTGGACTATCAAAGAAAATACAGTTTGTCCATAATATTGCACTGTAGTGTATACAGATATTTTCTGTCTTTTTAAAAATACCCTTCGTTGAATAGTAGTGATTTTTATTCCACTCACATTACAGTTCACAGGAAAGTTAAAGATAGAAAATATATGGAATACATTTGGACTTAATTTATTTGTTTTGCAGTAAATGCTATACAAGTGTTACAATTTCTATGCAACAATCCACCCAAAAAAAAAAAAAAAAACATGCAGATTTGTTTGAAATGTTAGTTGTGCAGCAGACATGATGCATCCCCAGTGCTAATACACTTTTAAGAGGGTAAAACTTGTTTTAAATAACTGGGCTTGATGTTCACTAAACCGAAAAATATCTTGAAAAATCAAACACAGCAGTGCAAAACAGAAAGGTCAAAAGTTAGATGGATGTCAGTACAAAGCCTTTTCCTAAAAGAGAAACCAAGTGCATAAACCTGAGTTCCTGCAAATAGAAGTTTAGGAGACAATGAAAACTGACACAAGGCTCCGGCATTAGACATACGAGTAATCATGCATGTTCCATTCATGTTCAGATAAGTGAGTTATGAAGTTATGAAGAGAGAGGTAGAGGTAGACACTGTGCCTGTGAGGCAGGGACAGAGGCCAGAGTACCAGGAGGCAGGGTTGTTGGGGTTGGCTGGGTGGGGAGCTCTTAGGCCGAGGGACTGCATGGGAGACGGGGGCTTGTCTGCCCAAGGCACCAGAGTGCTGAAACAACCCAGACTGTGTCTAAGTCTGCGGACACTCTCCCTCTGCTCACATGGTGCACTGGTGGGGAAAGAGACAGATCGGGACCCAAACAGAGCATGGCCCCCGAAAGCGCAGACCCCAAATGATGAACACAGACAATTGAGAACAGACAGAAAAAAGGTGTGAATTGAGTAATTCAATGTATGGGAAAGAAGTGATTTTCATTAACAGGCACTTTCCATGGATATGGTTAAAAAAAAGCCTAAATTGTGATTTTTTTAAAACATTTTTCAAAAAAATATATTTAATATATAAATATATACATATACCATTCAAAGGTTTGGGGTCAGTAAGAAAAAAAAAACAATTATTGCTTTTATTCCGCAATGACAGTAAATTGACAGCGAAGACATAATTTTACAAAATATTTCTATTTTAAATAAATTGTTATTTTTCAGTTTCGAAGACTGATCACAAGACTTTTTTTTTTTTTTTAACCATATTAGAATGATTACTGAAGGACCACGTGACAATGAAGACTCAAATATTTTGCTATGTCATCACAAGAATGAATTACATTTAAAACAAATGAACTATATTGTACTAATATTTAATATACATATACATCTATCTATCTATCTATCTATCTATCTATATATATAAATTCAATATTATAAATCTTTACTGTATATATCTAAAGATGACAAATATATTCTAAACTACTGAACTATCACTCAGTCGATACTAGCCAGAATGAGACTAAATCGTGCATGTATTGACTTATGTTAAATTTTTTGTTTATTTGTCATGCATTTATCCACCCCCCCATGCTGCAAAAATAATCTAATCATTTATATATAGTGGGTGGTGTTAGCGCAGTGGATAAGACACACGTCTGTGGTGTGGGAGACCTGGGTTCGAATCCACTGTGAGACACCAATGTGTCCCTGAGCAAGACACTTAACTCCTAGTTGCTCCAGAGGTGTGCGACCTCTGACATATATAGCAATTGTAAGTCGCTTTGGATAAAAGCGTCAGCTAAATGAATAAATGTAAATGTAATATATATTATATATATATATATATATATATATATATATATATATACACACATACAGTATATATATAATTCAACACATTTTTTAAATGATGTCACTGTGCTATTGGTAACAGTTAGAATGTAAAGGTTGGAAAGGCCAAAAAAAAAAAAAAAAACAAAGCTACAAAGTGCTACCTTTTCATGCTTTGGTATTATTTTAGATTTCATTTGAAATATCTAAAAGTTCTCACAGCTAAAAACATGGATTTGAGTCTCTGATGCTTTAATGGGATAGTCCACCGAATTTTTTTAGTCACCCTCATGTCACTCAAAACCTGTATGACTTTCTTTCTTCTGTGGAACACAGTTGATACTGTACGTTAAAGAATTAACAACCAAACCAAACAGTTTCAGTTCCCATTGACTTACACTGTCATTTCTGTCCATACGATAAAAGTCAATGGGAACAAAAACTGTTTGGTCACCAACAATCTTCTAAATATCTTCTACAGTATGTTCCGTTGAAGAAAGAAAGTCATACAGGTTTGGAATGACATGAGGGTGAATACAGAATGATACGGATTTTAGATTTATTTATTATTTATTTTTGGTCAACTATCCCTTTAAATTAAGTAATGCGAAAACAATTTGTATCCTACTCATGGAATGCGCCAACGATTTACATGTGAAATTGTTAAATATGTGGCAGAAGTTAACAAAAGGAAGAAGGGAATTGAATGACCTCAGATTTATTGCTGCCAAGTATGATGAAAGAAATAGGAGATGGGAGATGTTGACATTGGACATCCTCTCACCTCTCATGCTTGTTCTCCTGCGCAGCCCTAAGCAGTTCCTGGATGTTCTTGGTGATCTGCTCAGTTTTACGGATGACGTCTTCAGTGCTGGGAAGACTGGGGTCAGGCTCGCATTCATGATCATCCAGCTCCGGTATAGAAACGCTGTCTCCCATCCAGCCACTGCTGCGCAAACGACATCTTCGGCCAAAGCTGCAGGGAGGGAGGACATTATATAAATGGAACCAAGGCGTCAGGGATGAGTAATGCCTGATGCACAGCTACTTGATGCCTTTAGAGCATCATTAGTGTGTTTCCTCACTTTACTTGGCCAAAAGTGGAGGACAGGCAGTTCTTATTTTCAGAGGGGAAAAAAGTCTGGTTTTGTTTGCAAGCAGTATTTATGCAGGAGTTATTTCAGGTCATAAAAAGGAAAATGGACATGTACCCGGAGTCGTTCAGATCAGATTCGTTGACCGTGTTATCGTAGTCACCATCAGACACACTGCTCTGCTTGTCAAATTTGGAGGCCTAAAGAGACAAGAGAGGATACAGTAAAAGAACACAAAACACACAATAAAATTGCGGTGATGGCATTGTAAATATCAAGATGTCTGGTGGTTCATATGAAACTAAACTGAACAATCTGCATTAACTGAGTGGTCAGTAGAGTGTAAGCAAGCTTTTAGCATTTAGATACATTAAAAATAGTATTTCAGGCACTAATCTTTGAAATGCATCACAAGCAAAAGTTGGCAACAACAACTTGAACATTATTTACAATAACTGTATTACTTTCTCCATATGTTTCGGATTAAAAGAGCAATACGGCTGGCACTGTTAAACATCAGGCTTTGAATGCTGGAGGCTAACAATGCCAAGGTTATGGTTTCCACTACCAGTGAATGCAGACAATTATATAATAATAATAAAAATAACAAATATGTACTATTGCACTACTTTTTAAGAGATAAGGTTTATTAATTATTTTTAAAGAAATTAATACTGCAAGGATGTATTGAATTGATCAAAAGTGACAGCATGTGTATGAAATTTGAACTTTCTATTCATCATAAAATTAGTTTCCATAACAATATTAAGCAGCATAACTATCTTCAACATTGATAACGCGAAAGGTTTCCTCTGCACCAAATCGGCATATTTGAATGATTTCTGAAGAATCATGTGACAGTGGAGTAATGGCAATTAAAATTCAGTTTTGCCGTCACTGGAATAAACATTTTAAAAATATATTTTAACAGACATCATTGTAGTAGTTTTACAACTGTACCTTGAATGCACTTTTAAATCCAGGGTTAGGTCATCTGTTTTGAAGAAATGACCAGCATATGCAAAAATGTAAGTAAACTAGCTATTAAACCACTTGTGAGTCCTTAGGGGTTAAACTCAGGGTTACAACTGAATCTAGGTCATGGCCCTGATCAGTGTATTCCTTCATAGTGTAGTAAAGCAGTTACAGTAAAGATATTTGACAGCTTCACTGGAGCATGATTCGCTGTGCCAAAGGATAATGAGGTAATGGGGTCAGATGCCAGCATCACTCTGACATGGGACATTACTAAATTCGTGTAACCGAGTACTCTCTCAGTTTCTTGTCAGGCAGCACCAGTCATGAATCATGATGCTTGGAGAACTGCCACATCATGTCAGAATAATCAAATGAATGCTCTACAGTCACTTATTTATGCTTCTGCTCTCCACACATTTCTTTGCACACAAGTATGAAAAATGCATCATTGATTTGTGATGTACTGATCTAACAATAAAAAAAATTTCAATACAAATATAATTGTTAAAAGCTGTAAAAATTTCAGATCCTCAACTGACTTCAAGTGAGGACATACTCTACCATACATTTTTTTTCTAAAATAAATTTATAAAAAATATTGTTTTAGCAAGAATGCAATTAGATTTTTTATTTTATTATTAAACTTTTGAATGGTAGTGTATTTAACTGTGTTTGGGTAAATTGATAAATTGAACTTAAAAGGGGGGTGAAATGCCATTTCATGCATACTGAGTTTTTTACACCGTTAAAGAGTTGGATTCCCATGCTAAACATGGACAAAGTTTCGAAAATTAAGTTGGATGTCTGTTCCAAAAATACTCCTTCCAGTTTGTCACAAGTTTCGGAAAGTTTTTTTCGAGTATGGCTCTGTGTGACGTAAGATGGAGCGGAATTTCCTTATATGAGTCCTAATGGCACGTCTGCCGGAAGAGCGCGTGCTCCCGTAGAGCAGAGCACAGCAGACACATTCACTGATCAGAGCGAGAGCGTCGTGAAAAGTCACAAAAGAAGTGTGTTTTTGGTTGCCAGGGCAAGACAACCCTGCACAGATTACCAAAAAAAAAAAAACAGCATTAAGGGACCAGTGGACGGAGTTTATTTTGACAGAGCATCAACGGAGTTGTGCAAGTGTTTGTTCCCTGCATTTCGAAGATGCTTGTTTTACAAACAAAGCCCAGTTTGAAGCCGGATTTGCACATCGTTTATTTCTTAACGATAATGCAGTCCCAACGAAAAAGGGTCACGATCGTATGTTGGAACCGTATGCGGTTAGTAAAACTGCTTCAAATATCTCTGTGTTGTTAACTTAGCAATCAGCGCGTAAGCACATCAAGTAAACAACATGCGATGTTGTCATCAAACTGCACTTTCCACATGTACAGCTTAAAAAAAAAAAAAAAAAAAAAAAAAAAAAAGACGACATAAAGTGGAACTTAGTCATTTTCCAAAACCGCTAAGCAAATATATACAGTTTCAGTACATACCACATAGAGACTTTGTTGCTGATGCTGCTCTTGTTAAATTTCAGCCTCTGGATCTGATTCTGGTTCATAAATATACGGTGAATCTGACTGTTAGCCATGGTTTGTTTTGGACGCTCTCAACGCAAAAGCCTACTGGTGCTCGTGATTCTTTAGCTCGCCCACACGTCACGTTTCCAGGCGCTCATGTTTTTCCGGGAAAAATCGGTACAGACTATCTTTCTCTTATGAATATAATAAAACTAAAGACTTTTTGGAGTTATGAAGGATGCAGTACTACTCTATAGGTACTCAAGATTAACAGGATATTGAGTGAAAACGAGCATTTCATCCCCCCTTTAACTGTCAGATCAATGCATTAAAAAAAAATCACCATAAACAAGGCCCAAAATGCACGCACACTCAGTGACAACAGAAACATGAATCTAAATATGGTAGTAATCTGCATGCACAAAGTGACCAAGCTAATCCAAACTATTTACATATCAGTGTTTCATAATTGTGTATTACTCTCAGCCCAGAGCACGTAGCATTGCAAGACATCCTGGAGAGATGAGTGAGCAGCAGCAGCAGTGGACAAGCCCTGAGCAGTGCATCCTGGGAGTGAAGACACGAGCCATGAAATGTACGTGCTATCTATTAGGATGATGGTGATGAAGGCAGAAATACGTATCAGTTGAAAACAACAGCCCCTGGAGGGTCGGTGCAGGGACTGTTCATGCATGGTGATGCGTGGAGCACAACAGGTGTAAGAGGAAAAGGGATGGATGAGAGTCGAGGAGACAGTGGACGAGTTCGTGAAGGAGAGGGGTGAGGAGGCTAAGGGTTCCTGGTGCTTCTGTCCACTCCCACGATGAACGGAGCATGTGAGGATGTACTTAACCCTTTGCACACTCTCATCCCGCAAACAGGACGGGGAGGATGAGGAGGAGGAGGGGAGGAAGGGGAGGGAAGAGGAGGTGGCCACACACACACCCTTTTCGATCTAAAATGGGTGCAAATTAGACTTAAGACAGAGAATGAAAGATAACTGACCAAAAAAAACATTCAGAATTCTTAAAATACTCGGCCATGATAGACAGCCTGGACTAGAAAACAAGGTGACAGCATGTCACCAATGGTAACAATCTAATAAAATACTAGTCTGTCAATAGTAATAATTTGGTAACATTACACAATAAGGTTTGATTCTTTACCATTAATTTAGAAGCTTTAATGAAATTACAATAATTAAATTTAATATTACTGTATACACACTACCATTTAAAAGTTTGTGGTTGGTAAGATATTTAAATGTTTTTGAAAGAGGTGTCTTATGTAAAAAATGCAAAAAAATACAGTTAAAGTTAGTAATATTATAAAATATTGTAACATTTTGAAATAAGTTTTCTACTAGTATACAGTTTTATAATGGGTTTTATTTCTGTGATGGCAAAGCTTAATTTTCAGCAGCCACATGATCCTTCAGAAATTATTCTTATATCTAAACCACAGTTAATATTTGATGATTAACAAAGTTCAAAAGAACAGAAATGATTAGAAATAGAAATATTTTTTTACATTAAATTTGTTGTCCAATTTGATCAATTTAATGCACTTTCTAAAAGTATACATTTTATTATAAATTAATAATTATTACAATTAATAATCAGAATATTACTGACACTAAACTTTTGACTGGTAGTGTATACTAATACATTATTAACATTATATATTAATATTAGTCATGTATTATGAAAAATCGTGAAGAAACATTTTTATAAAACCCACACAAACCCAGTGTTGAATAATAATGGACTGATGAATTCATTATTTTAACAGCTGCAGCATTGACATGCATTGGAAAATAATCAATTTCATTAATATGCAGTAAAAGCGATGAAAAGAAATAGGGTTAAAAAAAAAAATTTAATATCAACACTCAAAAGGTCAATGAAAAAATTAAAAAGGAAATGAATATAGGAACTTACAAAGATGATTTTTGTGAGCTTGAATAACTGTGACATGTACAACAGATATTTTTATGGTTTAAAACATGCATTTAATTAAAAATCACTTTATCCCAGTAAATCCCAATTATTGAACACAGGTACAAATTCATCAGTCAGCAAAACACACACACAAAAAGCTAAGTGCACCTTTACCTTCAAGCTTGAAATAAAAAATAAAAATGATATGTACAAACTAAGTTACATAAAGCAATGAGAATGAGACTGTGTGACTTATGCATTGAGTTGGCCATAAAGACATGTCTTGTATCTCCCAACTGACACATGAAATTAAAAAAAGGGAAACAGAAAATATGGTGAAATAGCTGCTATATCAGCCAACAGGATGCAAAGTGAAGTAATACGCTGAGTAGTCTATAACGTAACGTCTATTTTGGAATCGCTTATAAAGCACTGAAAATGGTAAATGTACCATCAGCATGCTGCAACATTTGGAAAGGAAGGTTGAAGAAGAAAAAGGAGAGAAGGTGAGAGGCAGGTTTTTACTTACATAGGTTGGGAAGGGTTGGAGGGTGGGGAAGGTCTCCTCAGGGTAAGGGGTCTCTCCCTTGGGGAGAAAGGGCTTCAGACCAGAGCCGGTTTCATACATAGACATTGGGCGGCTCGCCCGTGCAGACAGTTGGCGTTTCAGGACAGAGGAGGAGGAAGAGGAGGAAGAGGAGGAGGGACTGGAGGGATTGGGGTGGTCAGGGCCGCCGGGGGCCTGATAGGATTGTTGAGCGGAGACCTGCCGCCTGAGAGAACTGTTCTCGCTTTGCAGAGACTGCAGCTGAAGAGAAACACGAGTAAGCCAGAGAAATGCAGAGAAAAGAAGAAACTGTAGCAAAGCTGAGCTTACCAGAAGAACTCTTAATCACACACACACACACAAAAAAAAGATTAAACCATTGTTTGCCTTTTCCATTTAAAAAATAAAATTTGTATCAAAAGAAAACAAGGGAACTGATTCAGAGAAATGTTTTCTCCTAACTGATATCAAGTGTTATTCAGAAAAACAGCTTAAGCTACAATGCAGTTTTTTCTACTCTTTCAGTTTATATGAAACATATTTAATTTATATTTATATATTTAATTTATATAGTGGTTGACCGATAATGTTTTTTTGGCAGTCGATGCCGATATCTTGGAAAGATATTTTTTTTAATATTTAAGAAATTTGAAATCATTATCACAGTGGATTAAAAAAATAAATGTGTGAAATAAACATACTTTAGATGACAAACTATTTTTCACAAATACATAAATATTTAATTTATATTAAAATATTTACACTGTGTGCTCAGGTGCTTAGAGCATCAAAATAAAGGTCCCGCCTCAAACACCGACGTAAAATGCTAAATATGTGCAAAATGCCAAATATCGGCCGATATATCGGTCGGCAACCAATTTTATATATAGTCATTTTCATCTGAACACAAATGTATGGCCTCCCAGAGTATGTGCTTTTTATGTGTGTGTAGTTTCAGTTGATTATGGTAAATTTTGAATACGCCTTAGTTTAACTTTTTTGTGAATTTGTTCATGAAAATGTTCATACACAGATTTTATTCACAAAGGTGTGTGTGTGTAAACATTATAAGTGAATTACTAAATTATAGTGGAAAATTATCAAAATGAACATCATTTTTTCTACTATTTAGTTTGATAAACTAGCTTTGAAATCTGGCATATGATAAATTAATATTATTAATACTAATTGGCATAATATCTATCTTTTTTTTTTTTTTTGATTTCTGATCTAATAAACTGCAGGGGGATTGTGATATTGTAATAAAAAAGCAAATTACATATTAAAATGTCAAATTTGAACAACAAAATAACTTTTACATGTTATTTTAAAACCAATTTAAAATGTTCTATAAAATAAGACATTTACTTAGAACTTATTCAAATAATTAACTCTTGTACTTAAAAATTATGATGAAAAAATAATTACAATCAAGTTAAAATGTCAAGGAAACCATTATAAGGAGTTGCTCAATAAATCCAAACTTCTTAACAGCAAATTCCAGTTCAGCATGCAGGCACTGGCAGATGCAATGTCTAGACATGCTCAAAGAACAAGCGCATGTTAGACATGCTTAAGAATCTACAGAGACAGAGATTCACTCAGCAGCTCAGAGATATCAAGAAGAGCTTGAGTCAGATACATTGGCTAGTATCAGAAAGGAAATGCGCAGAGTAACAAAAAGCCTAAAGACTTCACTCACAATAAAATTATTTTGCCCATTTCTATTTTTACCCAGGGAGATGCTCATCCAATGCAAAGCCACACAGTTTTTTTCATTCAAATGTCACAATGGCCTAATTTTCCTAATCACAAACATTTATAATAGCATTTATAAAAGTATCCAAGAAACGTCATAATAGATATAGATATAATCCAAAACCACTTTCAAAATCATCATACATTTTCAGCAAGTTGTCAAATCTTTAGCAATTAAACTAGTTATACGTTCATTTATGAGAGGACTGAAAGTGGTTAACAGTCAAAACCATCCATAAAACAAATCTTTAATATACATCAATCAACATTTCCAGCTATAATTAAATTAGAAATGTCACAGGAAAGCTGGAACTGTAATTTCTTTAAATGCTCATTTAGGGACTGACCTTATTTTATATTTAAGAAAACTTACTAAACAATTATAGCTTGATTTATGGATGACTATATTAGACACTTCAGTGAGTGTGAGCAAATTCTGTCCAACTAAATTACAATAGATCATTTTACAGAATAATACTTAAATGGGTTTTAAATTCAATGTAAGAGAGAAATAAATAACATTTTAAACTATTTTCACACTGAAATGACAACAAAGGCCTAAAAGTCTCCAAATTCAATTCATAATCATTGTTTTATAGTCAATAAATTTTAGCTCCGATTTGTATTCTGGAAACCCTTGTATGATATAAATACATATAGAACACAGCCAATTAAAATAAGTCATGCTGATGCAAGAGCCAACTTCATAAATCCAGCTTGTGGTTAGGGAGGTTAGCATGCCAACTAATCATCAGCAGTCAGTATGTTTTGGTTTCATGTCTCTAATACTGTATGTCTTTTCCAGTGGTTTAGAGGTCAACGTCATGCTGGTTATTTGAACACTACAGCAGGTATTACAGTATTATTTTGACATCAGCATTCCAGGGGATTTTAAGAATCTTAATCTTTCAGTCAAATCTGCCCCCTCACGTGCAAGAAGAGGTGCAGGTGTAGGGGTTAGACAGTCTTGCTTTGTTTAGCTGCTCTGACCAGGCCATTCAGCGCTCACTGCTGAATCTCTGGTACCTTTTTCTGCATCAATCTCAGCTCCTCACTCAGATTACTGTTGGCCTTCATCAGTGACTGAATTTTGGCCTCCGAGGCTGAAAGTGCATTTTTCACCTCCAGAAACTCCTGCACGGAAATCGGTCCATCAGACAGATCAGAGTCCAAACTCTGAGGAAAAAAGAAGTAGCTGGATAAGAGCTGACATGTGCACATATATACTGCAATGGCAAGAATGGCACAAGACAAAGTATCTAACTCTTTACAGGTCTACCTTAGTTCTGTCTGTTTTGCCCACTCGTAAATCAGTTTCCGTGTCCTCATCGGATGCCACACTGTCATAGTCTGGCTGGTCAATTTCCTGGCTTTCACTTCCATGACGACTGCCCATATTTTTGAAGAATACATCAACATTATCTATGAAGAAGTAGACACAACAATCATGAAACATCGATAAGAACTTTAAAAGAAATCAAAGCGTAAGGCTGGCGTGTCTGTGTGCAGGCTGTACCTTTAGGACTTGAGACTGAATTCCCCTGCTGGCGTCGCTTTGCATCACTCAGAATATCAATCACAAGTGTGGCAAATTCATGAGCATTAAACCTTGCCAGTTTTTGTCTTCCCTGTCAAAGAAATTAAGTGATGATTTCATTGCCTGAACAACTAGTTAGTCTTTACATTAATAATTTTACATTTTTGGATGGACTATTGCTTTAACTTGATATTCCTTAAAAAGCAATGGACAAAGACGCACTCTGAATGTGCACATTGATCAAAAACTACTATAGTAATACGGAAGGTAATTATAATTTATTGGAATTTTATTGTGTAAAGTGGAGGTTTGTTACAAAAATAAAACTTTCTTGATAAGTGGCAGTGCCTCAAAAGACACAACTTCTCTATAATCTATAATATGCAAAAACTATCATTTGTGGTTCGGTTCTAACCTTCAGTGCATAGTGTTTTTTATGTCATTTCCTTTTTTAATAATTTTGTGAAATCTGTTTCCATGTTCCTCTGGCACATTTTTGCATGTTGCACTCACAGCTGCAAGCACTCCATAAATGGTGTCATAAAATGTCACATGTGAAAGTGCAATCTCTTTATTTCCTGTTAGAGACTTAAAGCGTGACAACTATCTGTTCAGAACTTGCCTGGTTTCGTGTTGATGAGTACTCTGGGTTTACAGGAAGGAAAGGCACAACTGTTGTCTCCAAGTTGCTGTGGTTCTGTGTAGCTAGCCAAACTGTACCAGATACAAAGAAAGTGCTCATCAGTGCGTCACGATTTGCACTCGTATAATGTACGTTCCATGAGTCACTTCTTTCCATTGTTTATTAAATGCAGATCATCTCACCTGCATCAGTCTCTCTTCGATCAACTTCATCATACACATCCATTGCCAATTCCTCAAACAAATGATCGCTGAGCTGCAATGATATTAGCAGAGTTGCATCAGTCATCTCTGCTCTCAATGGTTTGGTTTGGAGACAGGTCAGTTTGTATAAATGCTGTCTTTTATATTAATGATTGGCAGATAACGGTTTTGGTGGAGTTGCTACACTTAAAATGACATCTACTTCAGAGAAGCCCAACAGATTCCTCTGCTTAGCAGTGTTGGCTTTTCAAATAACAAGCTACAGTTTTTAAACTATAGTTAAGATAAGCTTTCTTTAAAGTATACCTACACCACAATCTACGAGCAAAATGTAGCTATTTAAAGGGGCAATCTTTAGATTCATCTATCACAGTGTGGATTCTAAAATGTGGTCAAAAACATTATGTAATTCAATATTCTGCTTATTATATCAACTTATCATGATCAGGCACAAGTTAGGTTATTATTTTGCTATGCAAAAACAAAAATTGGAGGGACTTCTGATTATAGTCAGTAGTGTTGGGCAATATAGTCATTTTTCAAATCGTCATATCATCAGCCCGTGAGATAGACGATACAGAATATTATCGTGCATGGGTGGAGCAAGAGAGAGACTCTTTGTTCTCGTCATAGCATAACTATTTACGGTTTTAAACCGCACAGGTGCATGAGAGAGAGCCTATGGAATCACCGATAATCAAAAAAAAAATAATTTCAAACATACTGATAAACTAATGTTGAATATAAAAATACTGTATTTAAAACAGTTAGTTCATAAATAGTCGGATGCAACTGTCATATCACGCGTCCTGTGACAAATCTGTCGCATCTGTCATTTAAAGTCCAATAGTTCAACAGTAATATTGGACATAAACGAACACGGTAAATATAAAGCATTCAAAACAGGTACCATATTTTTCGGACTATAAGTCGCACCTAAGTATAAGTCACATCAGTCCAAAAATACGTCATGACGAGGAAAAAAAAAACATATATAAGTCGCACTGGACTATAATTCACATTTATTTAGAACCAAGAGAATACATTACCGTTTACAGCCGCGAGAGGGTGCTCTATGTTTATTAGGGGTAGACTACAGGAGCACTGAGCAGCTTAGAGCGCCCTCTCGCGGCTGTAGACGTTAATGTTTTCTCTTGGTTCATGTCGAATTAATTTTGATAAATAATTTGAACCTGACTATAAGTCGCAGGACCAGCCAAACTATATAAAAAAAGTGTGACTTATAGTCCAGAAAATACGGTAAGATCATATATTTGGAGTAAAGTATTCAAAACCGGGAAGTTCATATATTTGGAGTAAAGTTGAATTGAACTGATCCATCAGTCATACAGCGTCGATATATCGTTGATACATGATACTATCGTCTATCGGCACAACCCTAATAGTTAGATTAAATAAATCATAAATCATGTTTTTATTGTTTTACATTAACATGCTGATTCACTAAAAAGAATCAGACTCCCAAAGCAACTGCATTGAAATAAGTATTATTGTATTATTGCATTGCATTGCTTTGCATTGTATTGCATAAAATAAAGAGGACTTACAGACTGCAGTTTTCTTTTAGCAGCTTTTGCGAACTCTGATAACTCCAGACTGCTATAAAAGGGAATAAAATGGTAAATAATATTAGTTATAGATTTATTATAAAAACTGTAACGGTGAAGGATAAAAGGTTAAATAAAATTTTCAACTGCCATTCTCCATTTCAAATACTTACACATTTCTTTTCCATCAAAGACAGCAAAAAAGGAAATGGCAATATATTAAGTTTAAATTATGTTCATCTTAAAAACCTGTTTGAATTGCTGTCATAGCCATGCAGGGAATTATTCTGGGATGCCACCAGTTTTATCCAGTGACCAAAACATGACTAAGCAAATCCCAATATATTCCTCTAGAAGAAACTACTGTAAAAAAGGCATCAGTTCACTCAGGAAAACATTAGAATGCATTAGATTATTACTACCTGTCCGCCATCTGTGGTATAATGAAATGCTGTCCATTCTTGTGATCTAAAACACAGAACATATTGGCATTTTCAACTGACAATCCATACTAAAGCAATAAAACACATTAAGCTGACTCTGACATCACGGTGATATTTTATTGAGCCATGTGGCACTCTGAAGATCATAACCCACTAAAGAAAAAGTGTGCAATAAACTGGCTTCATCAGCATCTGCAGCCTCACAGCTGGATATCAAAACATCATGATAGCACACCATCGCTCTGACTCACCAGGCTTCCGCCCACAGAGATAGAAGGCCAGCCTATCTGTGAGCTCATACTGTATTTCCACCAGTCTGTCTGCCAGGTCTTGATGGCCAGCTTCCCTGATTACAAACAACACAATGACGTTATGACACATGGGTTTTTATTTTTTACTTCGAGGTCCTATGCCAAATGCTGCCCTCAGCCCTTGTGATCCCTCTCAGAGTCCTCCGTGGAATTGCACACCAATAACAAGGCGCACAGCAGGCCTTCTGAGTCATAAAATGACAAATGGGACACCATTACAGATCAGTGGTGTTATTGTTAACTATGATTAAATGATTAAAACTGTTTTTGGTAAAACAGTTTTGGCAAGTTTCAGTTGAAGTAGTAAAAGTCAAAAGCAAATAACAGAATTAAACTTTATCTCTTTAATTAAACCTGAAAAAAAAAGTTAATTTAAATGTTGATTACAAAACCGTTTTGGTTCCCAAAGTTTGTTTGTTTTGCTTTTTGTCCATACAATGGAAGTCAATGGGTACCATAACTGTTTGGTTACCAACAATCTTCAGAATATTTTCTTTTGCGTTTCACAGAAGGAAGAAAGCCATACAGGTTAGGAACAACATGAGGGTGAGTAAATAATGACCAAATTTTCATTTCTGTCTGGACTATCCCTTTGATCTGGATATTTGTCAGCGAAGGCCACATGACAAATCCATGACAAGTATTCTTTTTAATCATTGCATTGACAAAAAAAATTGGAAGTAATCATTAAACGCAGTTTTCAGTGCGAGGCAGCTTTGGACCATCAATGGATTAGCTATTGATTACCTTGCATAGTGGATGGGCGTTTTGCCGTTGGAGTCTGGAGCACCAGGGTCTGCCCCATAAACACAGAGAAGCTCAACCTGGCACACTTGCCCTGCTTTAGCTGCTATGTGCAGTGGAGTGTTTCCTTTCTCCTGTTTAAACCAGTGCATAACCGTAAAAGAATAGCAGTAAGTTTGCAAAGCATTTTTTATGTAACTGAACATGGTCAAATTAAGATCAGAGCTTTTTACCGGGTGGAAGTAGTTGGGTTGAGCCCCGAGCGATAGTAACCGCAAACAAGTCTCAAGATTGCCGGTTCTAACGCTGGAGTGAAGTTGCTAAAGGATCAAAGACAACGTATGTCAATAGAAACTTTTTTCAACAAGTAGGACAGAAGACCACCACATCAGATGAGTATTAGATGTACTAGAGGAGCAATAATGCATGTAAAGTCTGAAAAAAAAATGCACCATAATGAATGCACCAAATATTTGAAATAACTGAACAACTTAAAGGAATAGTTCACCCAAAAAATTCTGTCATCATTTACTCACCCTCATGTCTTTCCAAACCTGTATGAGTTGCTTTCTTATGTTGAACATAAAAAAAGATATTTGGAGATTGCTGTTCATTAAACTGTTGGTGGTTCCCATTGACTTCCATAGTAGGAAAAAAGAATACTAAAGAAGTCAGTGGCAACCATCAACTGTTTGATTGACCAGCAATCTTCAAAATATCTTATATGTTCAACATAAGAAAGCAACTCATACAGGTCTGGAAAGACATGAGGGTGAGTAAATGATAACAATTTTCATTTTTGGGTGAACTATCCCTTTAAATAGAGAAGAACGTCAACCATAAAACTGTTAAATCTTTCCTTACCTTGCTTAGATCAGTGGCTGCTGTACTGTCATCATCTCGACAGGGTAAACGATGGACGAAAGCCAGCATTTGATACTTTGATTTTATGAACTCTGTTTTGTTAGGGCTTTTTGGGTGAGAGAAACAATGCAGCTATTAGAGGTAATTAACATTGGGGGCAGTTGGTGCATTTCAGCCACTATCTTTTTGTATACACTATTGCTCAAAACTTTGGGGTCAGCAAGATTTTTTTTTTACTTTTATCTTATGCTCACCTAGGCTATATTTAACTAAAAATACAGCAAAAACAGTAATATTTTGGAAAATTCTAATTTAAAGGGGTCATGTGATGCGATCTGTAAAGTTGCAAAGACTAAAGTCTCAAATCTAAAGAGACATTCTTTACCAAAGTTAATACTCGTCCATGCTCTCCTATAACGGCTCATTCAAACACGCCCCCACATGTCTACGTCACTATGTGGGAAGATTTACATAACTCCGCCCAAATGTTTATCATTTGTAGCATTATAAATGTCTTTACGATCACTTTTGATCAATTTCATAATTTCTGAATAAATATTTATTTTACTGACCCAAAGTTTTGAATGAAAATGTATACCAAACATACATTTTTCTATAATAATTACAAAAAAAAAAAATTCTCCACTTTCAAAAATATTCAAAGAAAAACAAAAATACTCACTGGGCTTTATCCTGTGGATTGGGTTTGCGTTTCCCGCTGGTGATGGATGACAGGTCCAGCAGAGTGTGCTCCCATATTGCATTAGCACCATTGTTGTATAATGTTTGAACCATCTGTGAATGAGAAAAAAACTGAGTGCATCCATTAAAAAAAATAATAATTATGAGAACATTCTCTTTTAAATATGCTTTGTGAGTCACACTCTCTGTTGGATGGCCCTCCAGTGAGGTCGCACACCAATAAACCATTTTCTTATAACCATTCAAAAAACTCCAAACACACTTCTATACATACAAATGTGGAAAATTTTACTAAAAAAAGGACACATTAAATTAAAAGAAACATTATTGGATTAAAGCTACGAGTCATTTAAATCAAAAGAACAGGAACTTGAGAGAGAGAATGCTGCAGGCTGTATAAGTACACAATGCTCTGACTGTTTTTCATGTTCTCATTGAAATAAGAGGCAGACAAAAACATGGCTATTAGATCTCTTTCTATGAATGTTTTTTTTTTTGCTCATTTTTTAATTAGTCAAGTGAATTTGCATACATATTGACTTAAAGAAAAAAAAATGTAAATTACAAAGTTCCAAGACGGCAGAAAGTGCATTATGTTTGCTTAAATTATTTTACAAAATGTGATGTATGTAGCCTAGGCTACTGCTGTGAATACAAATAAACAAAAACAGACTAGACTAAATAAGCAGGCTATGTTCATAACACTTTATTATTTCTGTGACTAAATTTCAATCCTGATAAATACATTAATTATGATGCATCACCTTATTATAGTAAAACATTGATGCTTTTGGATTTAAATATTTAACAAAGCATGCAAACGCTTTTATCATATTTGTTTTGTGATCGCACTAGTTCCAGTAACTTATTTCTTAAGTTTTCTGATAACTTCTCTTTGTTGATGAAATGATGGGGTTGCATGACTTTGTTCCTGAGAGGCGTGTAAAGAGCGGGTTTTAGTGAAGTGCAGCAGAGCTTCTGGCCTGACTGTGGAAACGCAGCGCTATTCTGGCCTCGGTGCTACAGGCCTCAGGCTATTAGCCCCGCCCAGGCCGTTTAAAGCACTGGCCCGATAGTGGAAAAGCTATTTAGTGTTTCTGTGAGAAAAAAAAAAAAAATAAGAATTATTATAATAAATGTAGAAAAAATGACCATTAATACTGATAAGATGATAATAATAATAATCTGAATCCTACTAATAAGAACAGTAAAAAATGCACTAAGGATGAACGAGCTGCAGGATTCATGAATATTAATCAGGTTGTATCCGTTTGCGGGAACTGATTGGCTGAAATCAAAACAGGGACGATAATAAGTGAGCACCAGGCAATGAGAATGCCGTTTGCGCATTACTTCTGCCCACTTTGCACATGTGAGAGAAAGCGACGCAAGTCTTGCGCCTTCACACTTGAGGTTAAGGTACACAAAAAAAATAAACACAGGTGCGCTACACGTCCATTGAGGTGAACTGAAAAATATCACAGATCGCTTGACAGAGAGTGAAACTGAACCGCTCAGTCAGAAAGTGTTCAGTGAGTGAAAATATATCTGTGCTAAACTTATACTTAGCCTCCAACTCAAACAAAGAATTTGTTAGCCACTGGCTAATATTACACATCATTTAGTCGCCAGAGTGAAGATTTAGTCACATATGCAAGTGATTTACTTGCAGTGTAGAGGGTTGGAAAGACATGCAAACAAAAAAAGAAAACCAAACTGGATACGAGAACAGCTATATATTAAGGATATAAACAAACATTTGGAGTTTGGATAACCTCCAAACCAAACCAACTAGAAAGAAAATTCTACAATGTTTATATTCTGAGGTAGATTGCTGGCAACTAAGGCTGTGCGATTAAACGAAATCGCGATTTGAGACGTTGCGATTTGCTAAAATCACAAAAGCCTGCGATGTGGATGCGATATTACTTCTGTTCCAGAGCATATGCATGACTGCAGCCTTGAGTGGCAGTCTTACTAACCAACAGAGTGAGCGCACCTCCGTTCTCCTCAATCAGCACTGCTCTAGCCAACTGTGTTAACGCCCACCATTAAAAAAAAACCATAATAAAAATGAATTTTTCAGATTTGGTCTTAGTGATTTAGGAGTCCTCTTCACTACTCCTAACGTAATTTTGACACTGAAATGGTTTGTGTAATACTCTTAAAGCAAAAAATGTATGAGTCATAAATTTAGGACTTACACGCTCACTATTTTTAAGATTTTCTTCTAAATCAGCAAGTTAGGAGCTACTTTTAGATGTGATCTAAAGATGTGAATGTTTTAAGATTTAAGATGTTTTGTGAATACAGGCCCAGATATAATTGTTTATATATTTTTTTTAACTAGTTGGTGCAGGACACTATAGTTTATTTATGTAAGTGAGTATAGCAGAATAAAGTAAAATGACAAATTATACCCAAAAATTCTTCATACAGTAGACTACCAGTAAAACTTATTGGGACCAAATATTATTCAGACCAAGTCTGTGAAAATAAATTAAGTTGACAGCATGCCCAGGAGACTACGAGCAGTCATTAAGGCTAAGGGCTGCCTGAAAGTATTGATAGTTGTGGAAATACTAACAGCTATCTGAATAATTTTTGGTTGATTGAAATCAATTACATACCTTGCTATCAAAGTTATCTAACATTGTCAAGCTGAATTTGTTGACACAGTTTAACTAAGTTATTGTCTAGTTAAATTAAAATCCTCTAAACTATAGAGAATAATCTGTGATAATGTGAGAAAGGTTGAAGGTGTCTGAATAAATTTAGGTTTGACTATCTATTTAATAAATTAAGTTAACCAGCTAAAATTATACATACTCTTTTGGTTTTTGTATCCAATATTTAAAAATTGTACAAATGCAATACAAATATCGGTACTCTGTATCGGCAAAAAATTTTTTTTAAAAAAGTGTTCCTGTGGCTCAGTGGTAGAGTATTGTGTTTGCAATTATTTACACATACTGGTAAAAAATGTATAGCCTGAATTCACTGTAAGTCACTTTGGATAAATCTTATGCTAAATACATAAATGTAAATGTATAAAAGTATCGGTCAGGCAAAAGCTGAAAAAGTGGTATCAGGGCATCCCTAATATATATACATGTATTGGACAAGTTAGTTAATATACAGTATATAAATTTGGACCAAAGTTAGAGTTTGAGTAAGGTTCAGAATCTATCAATAACACTGTAGATATTAACATCAGACATAAAAACCAATATGGATCGACCACTACTTTATAATGTGCTTAAGACTAAAGAATCATACTACAAAGCCAAAAAGTCTCAGATGAAGCAGGGTGGCCAGTTAAAGGCATAATAAAAGGGTCCCATGGTGTCTGCTTGTCTGAGAGTTTAGCTCACCTGTAGCTGGGTGGGCGGCCAGGATGTGTTTGACAAATGCCGCACTTGTGAGTTGTGGCGACCTAGACTGCGGTGAACACCGCAGCACACATCACATATCAGAACTCCTCTGTTCACAGATGCCCAGCGAGGATCTAAGGCATCCCAAGAGAATCAACAGATTAACAGGAAGAAAACAACAGCTTGTCTCAGCAGGGTGTTTATCATTGATCGATACACAATAACATTAATGGAGCTTTTTGGCTGGTGCATGAGAGTGAAAACAGAAACACAATACTTTTAAAAAGCTGATGCAAGGAAGATGCTTTTTACAAGAATGCACTGAAGAAAATTAACAAATGTGCTTGTGTATTACAAACATTTATTCAAGCAGTGCACAAAGTCTTCATGAAATGGGAGCCACATTTTCACACATTATAACTCTAACTGTACTTCTGTAATTGACTATATTTTGAACTTTTGAATGAACTTAACATGCAAAAATGAATTAACTTCGCAAATGCGCACTAAGCAAGCATGTTTTGATCAGAGTTATTATAGTTAATTAAAACCATTAAAAAATTATCACTGAAATAATACAAATGTAAAACACTTAAAATATTAAAAAACATATTTCACTTCAGCTAGTTCCATTTATGCAGTTTTAAATAATGTATTTATGATCCACAATAATAGTCTGATAAACCATAACTAGTAGCAGAGATATAAAAAAATATGTTAATATAAGCATTTGATATTTTTTAATTAAAAATATATGTAGCAGATGATGACAACAAAATGCGATGTGGAGTTCTTCCTTATAAGGCCACAGTAGCAAGGGTTTAATGTCATCCTTTCATGGTCGGCTCTACACGCGCTAACTTCCTCTTACATACACATGCCTCAAACCACAACAAATGCTAAGAAGCTGAGCTTTACTTCCAGGGTACGAGCAGATGACTGGGAAACACTGCACGGCTTTACTTTCACTACCTTACAGATTATTCAACAGGGTCATCTACTGCAGTGTAATTCTAAACTACTTTAACTACAGAATTTAAATCAAGAATCAAGTGGCAACCTAAAACAGTAAAACAAAAATAATAATCTGATCAGTATTGAAAAATCTATGAAAATACCATGGACTGCATATCTACAACAAATTTAGCATCAAATAAAATAGACTAAAAGGGATTTTTATAGCATTTGTAAATGGATAAACAGCAGCAGCAAATGAGTGATTTACCAGCATAACAAATGCAACTAACACACGGCTATATATTGCAGCGGTATTATCATCTAAATTGTTTCACCACTTTACTATACTAAGCACATGATATGGTTAGCTGCAGCCTGCAACCCATTTTTAAGTCACAACCCATCAGCTTAGACCTGCCTCAAACACTTGATCACTCAAAGATCCCCCACTACTACACTTGACAAACTCAACGACCCAGAGACAGAATGACTGCTCATATATGAACACTTGTCACTGGCAATCGTCCTTCATGGGCGTCCAATATCAAGCCAGTTTTTAATAGAATTCTCACTCCTTCACTGAGTCATTATACCAGATCAGTGAAAGTGGGGCCAACCACATTGGCCCTATGACTAAAGTGTCTGAGCAGCCAACGACGTGTTCATATTTTCAGCTTCGTTCCCCATTCCCCCCACCCCCAACTTTTCCCAAGGGCAGATTCCAACTTGTGATTTCCATTCCTTCAGAAACAACGATGTGAGTCAGCACTTGAGAGTGTAAGAATTCCCCAAGAACAGTTTTGAGGATTTTACTGTCACACTGATTACAGGCAAATGTTTTTTTCTAATTAAATATTAATTAAATGCATTTTTTTTACATTGTTATACAGATGATTAAAATTTGAACCAAAAACCTCTTAACCCTGTGGTGGTTTTGAGCCATACTACTTTTTTTTTTTACTACATCAGAATGGTACAAAATCTGGAAATATTTTAGAAAAGACTAATGGCATTAAAATAGACACTTGTTATCTTTGCAATTCAAAATTACTGGCATAGGAAATTAATAGACATAAAAAATAAAAAGATTTTCAGGGGGTACAATCTACAAATGAGCCATAATGAAGCAGTTATTAATAGCATCTAAAAGTATATATCAAAATGCAAAACCTAATAAAAGTTAGTAATTATGTCTGAAAATACTCTTATGAGCAACTATGGAATAAACAGCAAAAGGTAAATATAAAAATATGCCTTCCATGCATTAGACTTTAAATCTAATGCTTTATTGCTCTCTTTTTAACTTAATGTATTATTAGAAAAATAATTTGTAATTATTTGTATTATTTTAGATAGAAATAAATGGTGAATAACTGAGAGGTGATTATTATTTAGTAACTTTAAATCCTCTCAAAATACCAAATACTAAAGAACAAATACTACTGAAACACAATCTATTTATTTGCTTAAGTAAAAATATATAAGTGTATTACAATGTTACATTTATTTTCTTCAGTCTATTTTGGCCTCAGAGGATTACAAATATGATCCCTATTCCATGACTTAAGTGAGGAGAGCAAGAGAGATAAATCTAGACTAAATCTGTGCCAGGTGGCCAGGCTATTAAAGATACCCACACTTAAGAAGTTAACAACCAATTTGGGTTTCAAAACCTGTGTGAGAGATATAGGATACCACAGTTGCACCAGTCAGACAGAAACATGAGCCATCTCAATTAAAAACTGATCCACTGATAAGCAGAGAGCAGCTCAGAAGCAAAAGTCACTTCCCTTCAAGCACAGGAAGTATCAAACAACAGCTGCAAAGAGGCCAAGGGCCAGAATCAAGCACCTGGCACAAGCATCATTCCCCCTCACCCTTGGTCTCCCTTCCTCTTCTTTTCTTTCTCTTTGACCCAAGTGCTTCAGCAGCTAAAATAAACCCCAGTGCTGAATGACTAAAAATATTCACCCTAACAACAACTGCCCAATAATAGTGACATGCTGGGGCAGCCCAGGCCAGCTGGTGACTGAGGCGTAACTAATCAAGGGGAATCATTAAGGGGAACGAGTAGAAAACTGAACAACAGAACATAAACAAATCACAAGACAAAAAGTTAACAGTGTTTCATAGTTTAAGCCTCAAATGGGTGCCATGTCATATGTCATAATCTGATCAAATATAGGATTTATGAAATTGTTCTCTACAAATTTCTGCAATTTAATAAATGTGTTTTCTTTTTCCTGTCTCGTTTATAGTCTTTGGAAGTCAAAACTCTGATATAGCCATTTATCGTGTAATGAGGACAACAATGTTATATAATGTTTCATTCTTCAGTTTCTCAGAGCTCAGGGCACTGCATGCCTTGGTTAGGGTCACTTGTTAGTAATAACCAGAATTTTTTGTTACTAACATGTGCTGGTTAGGATCACTGGTTAGATATAAATATTTATTACGATTAAGTGACCCTAACCAATACATGCAGTGCCCTGACTTCTCAAAGATTGAAACAAAAATAAGAACAAAGTGTCTCCATTCAATAACCTTACACTATCAATATATCATATATGTCTTCACTAGGAATACTACTTGAGGATCAATAAGTACACTTACCTATTTCTCCAGAGAAAGTAAGATAATGTAAAATATAGTGTGATTGGTCATAGATCCTCACAACCATCATTTAAAGCTGAAAACACCCGTAGAGTTGAGTCAAAGCTGTATGCAGTGGCTCTGTCTCAAAACGTTCTGATCCGCCATCGTTCAGCAGTTTGGACGCGCTTACGATGCCTAAAATGCTGTCTAACTAGACAGCGCTTTATGTTTTGAGACGTAGCCAGTGGCAATACATCACTACACTCTAAAATACATTTATTTATTATCCATTTATATATCCAAAACACAAATAATGTTTGCTTAAAAATCTGAATCGTACATGTGTATAGTTAAATGTCATCTTTCGGTCTCTTAATTCAGTAACATCACCTGGTTATACAGTTACCCGAATATACTCACCCGAACTGCTGCAGTCCGCGCAAACTTCGCTATTTCGCAGCCGTTTCGACATCCTTGTCTCCGGGAGCGTTGGTATTACCATGAATTATCGACCAACAATCGTCCACGGGTAAATTTAAAGCATGCACCGCTTTGACATGATGATCGGATCTGTTTAAAAGCGTTTTATCACTGAAAGATGATCTCATGCCAGAAGAGAGGACGCACATACGGAGGAGTTAATGGTGTGCACGCATCTGCATTACCGTTAGCTGCTGTATGTGAAATAATGTATGTCGGGCTAGCTAGTCTAGCGTTAGCTTGAAATTAGGACAGGCGCGTCAGGCAGTGGAGCCTCTGTCATGATGCGTTAAACACTACACTACGGAAATGCTTGCCAGCAACATATTAGATCGCAGAAGAGTGCCATCTGCCCTCCCAGACCACACATTTGAGTTTACAGTGACGAAAAATGAGCTTTCTAGCACTGCCTGACACACAGTGGACAGACGCGTCACTGCAACGCGTGAGATATTTTATAAATTTTTTCATCTATTCGCGACTATATTAAAATACATTATATTAAATATGTAATTCTGAAAAAAATATCATGTTTATAGTTTGGAATACAATTATAAACTCAGAATTAACCAGACATTGTCCGAAATTAGAGTCAAGCCATGTAGGACGCTATGGTAGGATGCGATCTGCGCATGCGCAGAGGTGATTCACCGGCCCGCGAGCCGCTCCTGATGAGCTGAAGATCATTTAAAACAACGAGGCGTCGCGCCTACCCACAGGCGAGCGAATTGTTTATTACGATTATTTACTGATGTTTCATTTGAGAGCATTTTCGTTATTGGATAATTTTCCAATAATTCACTATTGACTTAACATAGCCTTATTTTATGGCACGACCTCCCCTCCTTCATATGAAATGGTTTAGTCTGGAGTTGGGCTTTTCCATTTAAAAATAAATAAATATTTTTTTTCCCCTTTTCTATTTTTCTTGATAGGTCATATATAGATAATTAGTCTCTTATCTAATATTTTATATCGAGGATATTATTTATAAATACAATCAAATGAAAAAGGATTTGGAGGAAAGATTTGTCAAATGACTGGATACACCCCCGCCCAAATAGTCTCAACCTGCCACTTCCTTGTTTTTCAAAAGTTTATTTTGAAAAAAGTTGGTTGCGTTTTCGGCGTCTTCTTTACTATAATCCACCTGTTTAATAGTCAGAGTCATTGCATAATTATCAACAGTTAATTAAACGCATGAAGAGATTTGATGGTTCATGACAGTAGCTAGCTCGCTGGCTGGCTATTGATTTCGGAGGGGAGACACGGAGAGTTTGATCGAGCCAGAATGTTATCCGCCACCGCTGCCAGCGTCGAGGATTTCAGCCTTAGGTTTCCACTGCATACCCTGGTCTGGGAGAATGATTACAGGAAGCTGGAAAAAGAGATACAGACGGTATGTGTGGGATGTCCGTAAATGCTGATGTATGTAGACTGCTGATGGTATAATCTGTTAACTGTTGTGGGATTTCTGCCTCCATTGGATTTCATGGCATGCTTATCATGTATTTAATAATTTAATGAAATTGGAATTGGTACATTATTGGATATTACTACAAATGCTCCACTTATTAACGATGTCATTGCATTGGAGAGCTAGCGAGCTCATCTTAACATAAGTAAAGCTTCATTTTGCTGTGGTTCGTGGAAAAACCTGGAGTAAAAATAAATAAATAGCAAGATTATACTAATAGTAAGAAATTTTAAGAATAAACAAAATAAATACATTTGTATTCAAATGCATAAATTATACATCTAGCCGTGCAGAACTGTGGTAAGTATATTTTTTTTAACGATGTAGCATGTAAGAAACTATAATTTTCCAAATAATATTTTACAGATTTATTTGACAATTACATAATTTATTGATGTAAAGATATAGCTGCCTTTTAAGTTTTAGGATGGGGTCTCTCATCTTTGAATGTCCATGGCATCTTAAAAAGATTGAATATTTCTACTATATACAGTATATATGACAGACATCATGACCATTTTTGTTATTGACAGTTGCATTCCACATTTCCATTTTCATTTTCAACTGCAATGCTCATGATTTTCGGCCCTTCTCGGTTTCCTCACTAAGATTTGCCTCATTTCAGAGTAACATTGAAGAGGTGGATCCCAGGGGCCGGACCCCTCTGCACCTGGCCGTCTCACTAGGACACTTGGAGTCGGTGAGAGTGCTGCTCAGACATGGTGCAGATGTTTCCAAAGAGAATGGCAAAAATTGGACAGGTGAGAATAGAGAACATGAATTGCACATTAGTCTTTTAGGTCTTTTACAGTGATGAGACATCAGATAGTTTCGCAGTAAAGCCACAGCAGTCTTTGGAGTAATTTGCATTGGCCCCAAATACCACTGCAACTACTATGACCATTTGCACATCAGTAGATTTCCCATCCAGTGAAAGCCTCTGGCCCTGCTTTCTCAGGATGCACTGTTATATATGCTTTAATGATCACCTCCTTGAAGACTCTTACTGGCCATTTAGCAGATGTCTTTTTTGTCCTATGTGATTTATAGTGCACTATATAATATAAGCTAGTATGTTTGCATTTCCATTACAAGCCTATAGATAAAGATAAATAAGAGTCCAGTTAAAGCAGGTGTATGGCTGTGGTTGTCTGTACAGTGCTGCAGGAAGCAGTCAGCACAGGAGATCCAGAGATGGTGCTGCTGGTTCTTCAGCGACGGGATTATCTGAAAGCCTCCACTGCGCTGGGTGGTGTTCCAGAGTTACTTTGCAAGATCCGAGAGGTGCGTCTACCAATTGATTTTGTTTATTACTTTGGTGAATTTTGAGCTGATGTATAATATACATGATCTTTTAAAAGTTTGAGGATGGTAAGATTTGGTAATATTTTTTAAAAGTCGTCATTTAAGTTCACCAAGGCTGCATTTATTTGATCAAAAATAAAGACAGTAGTCTTGTAAAATATCATCACAGTTTAAAATGGCTGTTTTCTGTATATTTTAAAATATAAATTTTGTCTGTGATTTTTCAGCAGTCATTTTTACTCCGGTCTTCAGTGTCCTTCAAAAATCATTCTAAAATGTTGATTTGGTGTTTAAGAAACATTTCTTATGATCAGACTTGGATACAGCTGTGCTGCTTAATATTTTGGTGAAAACTGTGATACATTCTTTGAACAATAAAAAGTTTAAAAGAACAGCATTTATGTGAAATAGAAGTCTTTTGTAACATTATAAATGTCTTTACCGACACACTTGATCAATTTAATGTATCCTTGCTGAATGAAAGTATTCATTTCTTTCAATAAAAATAAAATACAAATCTTACTGACACCAACCAGCTTTTGAATGATAGTTGAAGTGTTCAGATATTCATGTCTTATTACTAAAGCAATCAGGTTGACTTTTTTCATTTGTCACGTGCATTTTCTGTTCTAAGCTCAAATATGTTACCTTTTTGTTTTACTTTCACTATGCACTGTGTACAGCATTTGCTTTCTTACTGCCTAGAAACCTCATAAAATTGCCTTTCTTTATGCTATTTGCAACACTTTTTATATGGAGGTCAAAGTGGTGCATGATGCTTGAGTTGAGAGGTGCGTTGAAGCCCAGATGTGAGTCATGTGAAAGGGCCTGAAGTGTAATGAACCTCTTTTTGTCCTAGTCTCCAGACTTCTACATGGAGATGAAGTGGGAGTTCACTAGCTGGAGTAAGTGCTCCTTTTCCTTCACCTTTTCTGTACATAAATCCTTATGGCTTCAGTAGGCTGTAGAATGATCCTCATCTGCTGCTTCTGCTCTGGCTCCAGTTCCTCTCGTATCACGTGTGTGTCCCAGCGACGTGTGCAGAATCTGGAAGAGTGGGGCCTGTCTGAGAGTGGACACCACCTTGCTGGGCTTTGAAAACATGACATGGATCAGAGGAAGAAGAAGCTATATCTTTAGAGGAGAAGGTTATTTTCTCTGCCTGTTTGCATGTGTTTATAATTGCATTATTTTTTAAAGAGGTCTAATCGTTCGTTCTGACAGTCTGTGGTTTACACATTAATTTGGTTTGGGGTTCTTGGTATGCTTTGAATTCTTATTTCACCTTTGTATGTTTACGAATGCACTTCATTTGAGGATGAGTGAAATGCCTGATGTTTATTTGTAGTTGATCAGTATCATGTGGACTTTGCATGTGCATACTCACAGACAACTGCACCGAACTGATGGAAGTTAACCACGAGGACGAAGTGGTGGACACTGAGCGCTTTGATCTCTCCCGTGAGATTGAGGACGTCACACTAGACTCCATGCAGCCTGCCCAGCAGGAAGTAGCCAAGAGGCTGACAACACCCATTGTCAACACATATCTGGACACGAAGGACATCGCGTTTGAGAGGTATGGCCCTAGATATAAGATTTCCATCTAATAAATGCACTACCATTTAAAAGTTTGGGGTCAAGGAGACTTTATTGGTTTTAAAAGAAGCCTCTTATTGTGTGTTATTAATGAAAAACACAGTAGAAATAATAATATTGTGAAATATTACTACATTTCAAAATAACCATTTTCTATTGTAATATATTTTCAAATGTAATATAACCTGATTTTTCACATTTCATTGTTCCGTCTTAAGGTTTAATGTAAAAAATGTTCAATGATAAAAAAAATATATATATATGAAAAGTGTCACACATGGATTTCCTTGTACATTGTTGCACTGTGACTAATTGTTTGATACACAGAACTAAACATACATAAAACACATTTTTGCTGCTGAAGAATAAAATTGAATATGCTATTAAAAACGTATTCTGTGCTCAGGTCTAAATCCGGTATCTGGGGTTGGAGGTCAGACAGAACAGAAGTAGTAAATGGATTTGAAGCCCAGGTAAGCAAGAGACCAGCTGTTTATGAACTACAGTACCATTAAGAATCACTGGAAAGAAAAACAAATGTGTCTTTTTCCTGTGGGTGATGCTGCTGCTTTTGACAGGTTTTTTCAGTGAACAATGTGAACGTTGTGATTCGCACCAGGACGGAGCACCTCACAGATGAGGAGAAGACCAGGATAAAAAGTAATTAACCCACTTTAAGATTTACACTATAAATATCATTCCCCTTTTCTACCAAAATGGTGCTGGTGCTCGACCGGGAACTGCAAATCCCCCTTTGTTTCCACTTGACCGAACTGTGATATAATTAACATTATTACAGTTCATAACTAGTATATTACTAACTCTGGTATCGTTTAACACTACAGTATAGTTTGGGATAATATAGTAGTATAGTTTTTGTTTTTGCATGAGCATTGTCAGCCTTGTTGAAAACTTTATTTAGTGCTGACATTCTGTTGTCCCCTGTCCTCTGACATAATCGGTTTTAGGTTGTAGGGGTCAGTTTGAAGCCAGTTTTTCTAGCCAGTATTTTTTCTGGCGATGAAAATACATGAAATGGTTCTAGATCGGGCTCCAGCACCCTGACAGTGGTAAAGGGTCAGTAGTTCCCTGCAGTTCCCTGTTATGTTAACCGGTTAATATCAAGTACTGATACTTTTGATCTCAACAGGTGAAAGGAACGTTCTGGAGTCTTTACTCGGCACTGTAGAACAACAGATCGGTGCTCAAGGGGTAAGAAGAGCAAACAAACCAGACACAGTCAATTTGTTTTCTTCTGAAGTATTTGGGCACTTTAGCCACTCTTACACATTTTTGAATGTCAATGAATTTGATATAAAAAGTGACATCTCTAAACCAATGTATGAACTTTTTTCACAAATAAATGAGCCATATTAGACATAGTTTTATTTCCTTTTTTAAAACGTATTAGAAATTACTTTTAACAAATAAGTGTCAAGGTGTTTTTAATTGAATGAATCAAGTCAGTTCTCCTCAGGTGTCATAATTCATCACATTGACGATTTTCATCATGTTCCACTTACGTAGTGTAAAAATACTTTATTCATTTTTGAACAGGATTGATTTAAAATTTGTACCTAACAAATCTGCTTTTGTGGAACATTTAGCTTGAAAATAAATATTGTTCTTTTGAATTTTAATTCAGTGAATTTATACATTTTTAAGTGTACAGTTTAAAAAAAAATAGCATTGAGATACTTGTGTTTTTCAAAGTTGGAAGGATTCTGTATTGATTGTTTCCATGTATGATTACAGGACATGACTATGGAGTTTGCCACTGCCACAAACCCCACAGCTATTACTCCAGAGGAGTACTTTAACCCCAACTTTGACCTGCAGGGCAGAGACATCGGTCGACCCATTGAGCTCACCATCAGAACACAGAAGTAAGGCTCACTAAAAAATAAAAAAATAAAAATGTATACATAATTAAATGTAAATAAGTAATTTATTACACAGAATTATAATTGAAGAAATGGTTGAGTTTTGGTGCTTCGACCCCCTCTCAGGTTTAAAGGCACCCTGTGGATGAGCGAGGAGCATCCTCTGTCTCTGGTGGAGCAGGTCACTCCCATCATTGACCTGATGGCTCGCACCAGCACTCACTTCGCCCGACTCAGGGACTTCATCAACCTCAGGTTTCCCCCTGGCTTCCCTGTGAAAATCGGTGAGTGAGAGAATGAAAAAAGAGGAACAAACATCCCTGCTGCTCAGTTCTGAAATTAAACCCTGTCCAGCGTAAAATTAGCGTTTTTACTAAACTAAACATGCTGCTGACTAGATCACGGGATTAATTCTGTTTCTGTTTTCTTCAGAAATCCCTCTGTACCATGTGTTGAATGCCCGCATCACGTTCGGAAACCTCAACAAATGCAGTACAAATGAGCCTCTGGACTCCAACCAGTCCGCTTCTACACCCACACCTACAGAAGAGAACTGTGGAGACGAGGCTTCAGGTTTGGAAACATATTGATTCCTCATCCATTCCAAAATAAAAACGCAGACATTTTGAGGAATGAGGAATGAGTTTTTTGGTTGGTTGAGCAGGGAAATGTTCTAACATAACATGAATATTGTAAAACCTAATGTGTTTAATGTTTACTTGCTCGTTCAGGACATGCTCCATTCAAGGTGTGTCCATCTGTGTTCATGGCACCTGCGCAGTATCACCACCGAGGGGGCTACCGCCACCCCAACACACGCAATTACAACCCAGTCAGTCATGATGAAGAGCTGCTCCAGTATGCCATTCAGCAGAGCCTGCTTGAGTCCAGTGCACTGAATTCACAGGTCCGAGAGCTTCCTCTTAGTGTGTTCTGTGCGTTTCTTGATCATGTGGGTCTCAAACACACTCTGGCTGGCTGTTTTGTTTTAGGACACTTGGAGTGATTCCGATGGACAGACAACACAATCCATGACGAACCGGTTGAGTGATGGGTAATTTTTATGTTTTCAAAATTATTTTTCCAGGAGGAAATAGTGTTGCACACACTGTTCAAGTGGTTGAGGTCTGTAAGATTTTTTAATACTCTTAAAAAGATTGCATTATATTGTATATAAAATCAAGACATTTATAATGTTAGAAAACATTTATATAGAAAGAAAAATATATAGATAGTTTAAACGTTCTATTCATCAAAAATCCTGAAGACAAATTTATAATGGTTTCCACAACAGTTTTCATTAAGTAATGTTTATTGAGCACCGAATCAGAATATTGGAATGATTTTGAAAGATCGTGTGTCACTGAAGACTGGAGTAATGGCGGCTGAAAACCCAGCTTTGCCATCACAGCATATATTAAGACTTCTTTCAAAAACGTCTTTAAAAAATCTCGCTGACCATAAACTTTTGAGCAGAATAAAAGTATGGGAAGGGTGATCTCTCAATCTGTTCTTGTGTGCATTTTCTTAATTAGTCTCATTCTGTCACATGACCACAGATCTGGGTCTGAAGGAGTTTTGGTAGACCTTAGTGACACCACACCCTCAAGCTCTGGCTCCACCTCCAGCCCCGACACTGATCTGCGATTGGCTATGGAGCTCTCGGCCCGGGCACAGGAGGAGGAGGAAAGGAAAAAGAAGGAGGAAGAAGAGGAATTACAGAGGATTTTACAACTCTCCTTAACAGAAAAGTGACAGAGTAAGATGAGGGAAGGATAGACAAAGGGAGTTCCTGCTATTGCCATAACCATTAAACATTTTTATTTCTACCCTTCTTCAGATTCGTGCAGTATACATATTTACATATTCAATTTGGAGTCAACATCCGTAAGGTTCTGCTTCCTTATCCTTAAAAAAAAAATTTAAGAAAACATTTATTTCATGCTCACTCATAGATTTTACTGCATTTTTCCATGTACTTTTCCTCCTTCAAAGAGATGATCATGCATGTATTTGAAAAGAAATCCAGTGCTGCTTTTCTAAGATTGTGTGATAGAAAGGTTGTGATGTCTTTGACAGTCCAAACATGGACCTGTGAGTTTGTACGTCTTGACAGTAATGCCTAGATAACGTTTTATTGTTTTTTTCTTGACAGAAAAGGTTGTTTTGCATTAACATTAGCTTTAGGTTTATATTAATACTTTACTCAGGGGTCAACTGATATTCACCAGTTGTTGGTTCCTTAAAAACCATTATAGACACAGCAAAGAAAAGTGAAAGAAATGAATGTTTTACACACAGCAGTAGGACGGTACCATTCTCAGCCTGTGAGCTTTTGTCATTGGACAATTTCTGACTGAAGCATCTCTACTGTAAAGGCAATAAATCACACCGCCGTGCCTCACCAGAGTAAGAGGCACTCACACAGACCGGAATATTTCTGAAAGGGGATGTCCAGTGTAAGCCAGTACACCTCAGGCTTTTAGTCTGCCTAATTTGTAAAGTGATACAATAATTTAGGTTGTAATGCAAAGCATGTATGTGGCAGTACTGGGTCACTTTTCTGGCTCCAACCAAACCTCATGCTACACTAAAGGACTAATGTGTGACAAGAAAACCAGCCTTTTTTTTTTTTTTTCTTTTTCAGATGATGGTTGTCTGTGGGAATGTGTGTGGTTGGACAGCATTGTTTGCTGACTGAGGTTCTGATGTGGTAAATGTGGATGAACCTGCCCTGCTCTTTTTGGGAATCTCTCGCTGTTCATTCCTGTTGTAGCTATTTATTTTGACACTTTTTTTTTTCTTGATGGCTTGAATGTTCTTTTGTTGATTTCTTTCTGTAAAGCCTTGTTAGGTTCAAAAGACATCTGAGTATTGACTTAAAGCTTGCAGTATCTCTCACTACTTTTTGTATGAAGCGGCGTGTGCTTGAACCGATTTTAACCATACCTTCTGTCACCTTAAATAGACATTTATATTGCTTTACTCTTCCTGTAGTGAACCAGGTTCTGAGGATAGTGACAGCCACAATTTTGCATTTATAATAGAGATGTTTTATTAACAGGACATTGATTTTAGTTTCCTGTATTTATTCTTATGCTGCATTTAAATAACAATGTAGAGTAAATCAAATGTTCTGGCTACGATTATCCACATATCATTATTCCTGTACACAGAATTCAGTTTGTTTCTTTCTTTCTTTCTTTAAAACCTAATTTAACTTTTGGTATCTTGGTATAAGTCTTAACTCAAACTAATTGCCAAAATGTTTAATGGTCTTTACCGGATCAGGTTTAGTGTTGGTTTGAATCTTGGTTAATTGTCATGCTGCAAAAAGCAAGCGAAAGTATCCTGTTTGAGCATGTTGATGAAGTTCTGAAGGCATTTGTAAACTGTGATGTATATCTGACACACACACACACACACACACCAAAAAAAAAAAAAGTTTGTACTTTAATAAAAGCACTTTACTGACTTTTTGGCGCTTCATTAACTATGTGACCGTTGCATAGCAATGGCAAATCAAATAAAGGCATTAAAGCAATCAGTGATTGGATCAATTTCATCATAAAATCATAAAAAAAGTTCTAAATGTTTATTTTTACTTTAAATTTTAAAAGTGGTTATTAGTGGCACAATATCTGAAACTTCAAAATTATGAAATATCTTAATATAAGTACATTGAAATTGCCCCTTTTTATACTTTTTTAATCTTAAATAAAAACATTTAAATTAAATTTTATTTGTATATAGCTTTTTACGATACAAATCATTGCCAAGCAACTTTACAGAAAATTAATGTTTCTATAATATTTAATAGTAGCTTATCAGTGGTGACTCAGTTTATGTACATATGGCAGAAATGTATGGAAAAATCCAATTAAGACGTAATCAAACAGACGAGGAACACTATTAACAGCAATTATAATAATGTAATCAGACTTGTAAAGGTAGTTTTCCTGCAGTGGTTCGGGCTGTATCGATTGCCGAATGAGACTAAAGAAACGTCAGCACGATGGCATAAAACTGTACATTTCTAGTCTGTTACCACCCACTGCCACATAGGCCTATACCAACAACGGAAATAAGCGCAGCTACAATAGCTAAATATGTGGGAAAACATTGCTGTTAAGTGACTATATTGCATTGCAGTAAGTAGCAGTTGAAAGTTAATATTCAATCAGTACTAGTTAGCACATAATTAATAATTGAAATGGTTTAATAACAATATTTTGTTATGGTTACACTAGAATTGGTTACAAAATAGATGAAGGGTGGTAAAACATATAGCTAATTGTACCCAACATGTAAAATATTACCTGAGAGAGGGGAGATGGAGAGCGAGCAGAGCCCCGAGAAGAGAGCTCCAGCAAAGGAGAGAGCCAGGGCAACAGTTACAGTCTTCTTTCATCCCTTCCTTGACCATGTGACTAAAAAACAAATTTAATTCAGCAGATTACAGCTTAACCCACTGTGCAAAAGGTGTGAAAATTAGAAGACCCCCAGTGTATACACGTTGCCCTACAGGCCTCGATATCAGCACTTTCTGTGCCTTCAGGAATCCCAAATGGCTCTTTTGGTACTCAAGATAGGTTTGGGACAGGAAAACCGAAGCCTTTGATCATTTTGTCCCTGCAGACTTAAAGCTAAATTTCAACGTTTAGTTTGTTGTTTCAGGGTTGGCATCATGTGAGGTCCTCTGAGGGTCGCCGTGATTTTGCCTAGTAAGACCTGTTCCTGAATCAAAATTATTATCAAAAAATATAGATTTAACTCAGTCCCTACCCATAATTTATTCCTAAAATCAAATGATAGCTGATTAACAAGGGTGTAGATGCTCCTAACCTTGTAAGTCTAAAAAAAACCAGACACTGTATTTCCTGAAAAGTTATATCTCAATTCTGATTGGCTGATTGGAATGTTGTTCCAGGATAAACAAGGATGTTGATCCAGGAACATGTTGAAATTACGCTCACCGTCCTCTGAGGGGTTGGCATCATCTCTTCTCAGGTGTTCTGGAGCCAGATTGAAGCTTGTTTAGAGACATAATAAATGTAGCTGCTCCATCTTAAGATTCATGCAGTTTGCATTTAATTTTATTAAATATCAATTTAATTGTATTAGTTTATTTAACTTTTATTTGAGATTTCCTTAAGGTTACCGGGTTAATCGGGTCTGGTAATATATATAATCTGTCCTGTGCCTCATGAATTTATTTAACAAACCAACAGATGGCACTGTTCTAATGCGTACCTATCTTTGGCTTTCTTCTTTTTTATTATTACTGTCTTAAATGTTTTTTGTGATATCTCTTTTTCAAAAACTTTATCCTTTGGAAGTATTTTCTGGATTCAAAATGAATTGCATTTGCAAGTTAACTGTGGGAAGGAAAAGAGAAAGACCATTAACCCATTTTCCTTGAAGATATATACGGAAGTATTTTCTGGATTATATTCAAAAGGAATTGAAAATTTTAATTGCAAGTGTGTTTTCAATTTGTGGATGCAAAATTTATGACGTAATCCAATGCCCAATCCAGCCAAAATTACACCAACTATAGTAATATTATTGTAAAAAGAGAGCATTAGAGAATGTGGCACAATGGTGTCTGATAGTTTATTAGCTTCATGCATGTGCATAAAGAAGATTGTTTATTCATCCAAAGATACACTTTCCCATTGAGAAATCTTGTGTAAAGTGACATTTAATAGGTCCCTAGATGTGAACGGTTGTCTTGGCACCTCATCTGCACTCCCATCTCAGCAGGCCTTCGAGTGCCATGTGTTGGCAGAGGAAAGCTGTATGTCAGCAGTGCTTTGAGGCAGTGTGCAGTCAGTCTCAGTCGTCTGTGGGAATGAAGTCATGATTTCAGTGAGATCACGGGGAAGTGAAAGAAATGAAGTTTTGAAGAAGACTTGGATTTTATTGCATGTCAAATGCATCAAAATTTACATTAAAGCTAATTACTGAAATATAATAGGGTTTTACGGTAACATTTTAGGTCCCAATAGTTAATGCATTAACAATGCAAATACATCTATTACCATACTTTGTTTGACTTTGTAGAAGACCATATATAATGCAATATTAATTGTCTTCTAGTGTAGGTGCTTAGTTGATCAACAAATTCAGTCTCACAAGTCTTTTTTTTTTTTTTTTTTTTTTTTTAATGTAGCGAGTGAGAAATCATATCAGTCATGTTTACATACATGGGTTTTTGCAACAGAATTTTTTGTGTATGAGCAAGTCTTCTGATTCATTAGCCACAGTAGGATAGAAGAATAACAAAGTGCAATGAACAGTAAAACTTATGTTACCCCGAAGCAAGATACAGAAGGATCCTAAATACTACAACTTGTTCATTTTTGGCTTTAAAAGCCTTTAATTACTTTTCCAGGAAATTGTTTCTTTCCCTCATTTGGGTTGCCTGACTTAATTAGCTCAAGTGTCTTGTGGGAAATTACTTAAAGCAACTTTCTGTTAACTATTTCCGTGCCTTTAGCTCAGCAGGTGTTTGACTTATGGGCCAAAAATGCTACAAATGTTATGGAAAATCATTATGCAAATATATATAAAAGTATCTGTCCTCTATTTAACCTGTCTGAAGTAGAGATAACCTGCTCAGCAGATGCTGATCTTATTACATGCGAGTGACTGGATTAGAAGGATGAGTTGTCTTTCTCCTTTAATGAGAAAAAGAAATTCACAGATGAGATTGAGGAAAGGACACTTAAGCAGACCAGATAGAGAGAGAGAGGGAGGGAGGGAGAGAGAGAGAGAGAGAGATACTGATATTTAGAGCAAATGTGATGCAAGTGTAAATATGCTAATTATTCAGTACCATGATATATAGTACCACTGTAGTATTACAATCCCATACAGCTACAAGCAAATATTACGTTTAATGGTACACTAATGGTAATGGTTTTGTAAGGATACTGTCACACTATAGTTTTGTACCTTTTTCAGAGATTGTAATTAACTTTACAGACACATAGCATAACGTTACAAAAATGGAAACTAAGTGTATAATGTGTTATTTTAGCATTACTGCATTCAGTCATTCATTTTGAACACAAGCACATTCATACAGATTCAGGGTTTGAGTTTATTCGGTATCCCTATTCAAGATGTATGAAATTTCGAAACGGTCAAATAAACATCTTACAATAAATACATGAAAATAAAAATGTAATAAAAATAAATGAATAAATATGTATAAATTCAGACTGTGAACATTTTAGCAGCTTAGAAACATTTAAGGAAAACATCCTTATGTAGTAGGCTAAATGTGTTTGAAATAGTGTTCGGTTTTATAAATTAAATTATAAAATAGGATTGGGAAGATTTGGATTGATTACATTGATGTTTAATCGAAGATTGTGACTCGATTAAATTAATGTTTTGCAGGGAAAGGCGCAAGTAAGAAGGGTTTCATCAATATTAATCAGGTCATGCTGACGTTGATCCGTGACCTTCCAATAGCAAAGTGCTGGATCCCGACTATTAAATAGTTTGTGCTGACGTTGATTTGTTCTCGTTCAATGGCTTGGTTTGTCTCATTAATATTCTTTTACTGTCTATGCAACCAAGCCTTCGCCGTATAGTGGTGTTCAGTTTCCGTCTGTCACCTGCGTCGAAGAGGTTTGTAGACTCAAACTGCCATCCCAATCATGACCACCAGCAGTGTGAACAGAACACTTATTAGAAGAACTGCAGAAGGAGATAAAATGAACAAACAATTCAAATAAATCCACTGAACCCAATTTTAGCGAAGACACATCTAAAACGGAATCTATGACAAACTGTGCTTACACAGGTTAGTGACACAACTGCAGGTTCACCTGGATGTATTAGGCCTCACAGGGTCATTCGCGTGCGTAAATTAAAGTCTTACCCAGATTTTGCCTCAGCAGGACTTCATAAGGTCTATCAAATAATTTAGACTCTCCCAGTTGAGCATTTCCAGATTGGAAAAAGGTTATGTAGCAAGCGATGAGAGAGACCAGGCGTGACATTGTAGCGAAACAGCGAGCAGGATGCGATGCAACCCAAGCCGCAGGAAGGTCCTAAAGCCGTCGGGTTAAACCAACAGTTCACAGCTTCCAATGCGACTATACAACATGTGCATAACTGATTTTATTGTGAAATGCTTTTTACATGTTTACCAATAAATTAAATGATGATGCTCTGGAGTATCTTTTATTTTTATTTTTTTAGATGTGGTCTTTGGGATAGTTTGTTTTCTTGTTGTTATTGAGTATTTATGTATCTGTAAGTTTTAAAATAATCTACAAATTATATCATTTAAGCTGAAAATATATGTGTGTGTCTCAGGCATTATCACAAGAATTAATATCCTATAACCAAGTGTGCAAATATAACTAACATACATAAATGGTCATTTTTGACCATAATACCTTGGATATAGAATTGCGTTAATGTTTGTTAAATTATAACAAATTCTGAATGATAGACCTATAATTAAATGCTCCATGCTTTAGATTAAGAATTCCCAGACTTTGACATTAACTTAAGGTACCCTCTTATAAATTTAATAAATTTAATATTTCAGTAATTTAATAACATACTTGCATGTTCACGGTTCTCTGATGTTGATAAATGATCACATTAGTACATTGAAGTAAACAAATATTTTTGTATCTTTTTATATATATATAATTATTTTTTTTTTTTTTTACTTTTTTTTTTTTACAATGATTTATTATAAACTATTCATCAAATGTGTTTGTGGACCTAGTTTGTTAAATCCTGCTTTAGATTCTTCTATGGCCTCAACTTCACCTCATGAAACACTGTTATTGCAGGTCAAATACAGTTTGTCACTTTTCTGTGAAACTCTTGGTCTTTCATTTTGGTAATTAACAGAGGAGCACAGAGCCTGCAGCCCTTTTGTTAGGCTCCTCTGTAGTTGAATCTGAGGTCCACCTCTACTCCACTCGCCTGCACTGAAGCCTTTGATCCATTCTGTGGCCTCTGCTAGAAGTGGCTGAATGTGGAATAGCATTATCTTTGCTCTATTCTCTCACCCCATCCCTGAAACTGGCAGAACTGAGCCGCGTTTCCCAGACCAGCCATTGGTGGCAATTGAAGATCTACTCTTTAATAAAACATCTCATTTAAATACCTGACACAATGCAGTTCTCTTACCCCTTGTGTGTTTTACAGATGCTGGATACTGCAGCTCAATGCAAATCAACATGTTAATTAAGGTGCAAGGCTGTTCACACTAAGAGAACGAAAGTGGGAATCACACATAGTATTGTAAATCTGAATAGATAGATGGTTACAACACTAGTTCACAGAATGATAGATAGATAGACAGATAGATATAGATAGGAATGTTCAGTACAGTTTTATTAATTTTCCAGACATACACACAAGCAAAACTCTCTGCCACAACCTACAGTGCAGACATAGTATATGAACCACATTTTGAACTATTCATAATAAGACATTCATAGCAATTTAATATTTGGTCACATCAAGAGTTCAGTAACATCCTCAGTTCTTTATATGGAAAAAAAATGTAGGAAGAAAATTAACACATTACACATAGCTAGGATTTGGGCTCAAGTTTTCTTAGAGAAAGAACATTTCAAACAGTCATGTAAAGTTAGTTCAGAAGAAACCCTTATTTTTCTCTTTTTGTCCTTTTCTTGGTGAGGCACAATATCAGTACAAATTTTACAAAGTTTTGACAAAGCTACAATATCTAGACAGAGATAAGGCAGAAAAACACCATAATGATTCAATCTTGACAACAGTTATTTCTGAAAAAAAAAGTTCTCTTTTTCTAACTGGCTGGATTATTCACAATGAGGTAATCTCATTTTGCATGTATCTCAAAAAACGTTCTGCGACTCAGAAGGTACATCTGACTGACAATGTAAAAAATACCACTGAACTCTTTATATTATACGTAGATCTTAAATTAAAATAGAACATCAACTATTTGTAAAGATTCGCACAGATTGTTAAATTAACTATTATAATTTACATTGAATGTCAGTTTTCATTTTACAGATAAAATCTAATTGCAAATCACTTTCAAATTTGATCATTTTATGTATTCTTTATATTTCATTATTTATTTATTTCATTTATATTATTCTTTACATTTTGATTGGATAAATCCCTAAAACTAAGCAAAAGTTGTAACTCATGTAACCCAGTATATGTGGCTTTTGTATGTGAGTTGTGTTTAGTTGTTTTTCTCTCTGGGGTCTATGGTACAGGGCTTAGCCCCATACTGTCAGTGTGAATGTCTGGCAGTGTTCTCTCCGGTCGCAGACATACAGCAAGACGCTGAAATTAGATCAAAAACATCATGTGAGCAGCTTTACCAATTTTATAACGTGAAGGAATAGTTCACCCAAAAATGATCCACTGACAGATTTGTTTAGAACTGTTGTTTAGACTAAGTGGTGCTTTATCTGTGCATATTTCTCTCCTAATTCAGACGAGATGACTTTTGACTGGAGTTATGTGGATTGTTTGTGAATCATTGTGTTTTTATCAGCTGTTTGGACTCTCATTCTGACGGCACCCATTCACTGCAGAGTATCCATTTGGTGCAAGTGAAGTAAAGCTACATTTTTCCAAATCTGTTCGGATGAAGAAACAAAACTAATCTACATCTTGGGTGGCCTGAGGGCGAGTAAATCATTTAGCAAATTTTCATTTTTGGGTGAAATATTCTTGCAGTAGACTTCTACAAGAATGCTTTTCAAGTGGGAGTAGTTGTTCATTTATTCAGCTAATGAGTCACATGCATGTCTCACCTGTTTAAGAGAGCCTGGCGTCCACACAAGCTTGTACACCATGTAGATGGGGATCCACATGAAAGAGGAAGCTCCGATGATGTAGCCGACCGTGATGCTCCAGTCGGGGAACTCGTAGTCAAATAGTGTGAGGGGCTGAGGGTTCAACAGTGAGCTGATAATAATGTACTAAAGAAATGAACAGGAAAAATAGTTAGTGAGTTAAATTAGCATTTTGGGCGTATTAAAATGAATAGAATTGTTATTTGTTGTCAAAAAAAAGCAGGTGCTTTGAAAAGTTACATTTATCAAACACGAAACAAATTTGTTGAAATGTCATATATAATTTTTAAAGTGTTTAACAATTCATTCAGATTAGTATATAGGTCACTACAGACTCGGTGTGAGTTCAGTTCGATTGATGAGTTGGAAAACATCTTTAGAGTGAGACTCTGATCAGATTATTTTATATTCAAAAGGTCCACATTATCCTGTAGACCTTACACATCCTTATGTGGTCTATGGAGACCGGAAAATTGTAGAGCGGTGGCCTTTGTGTCTTGAAGGAACAGTGACTAATGTCTTCTCTCCAGCATTTCAAATAATGTCTCAAACACTGTCTCAGGAGATGAGACTGGCAGCCGTTTATCATGTCTTTTTTTTCTTTTTGTTTTTTTGTATGTTTTTTTATGAAAAAAGAATAACAGGAACAGTATGAAAAAATGATTGTGTTGAGGTTAGCTGTGATGCATGGAGATGTATCTGAGGAATATCAGGCTGTGCATGCCGTTTGACATTTGCAGACTGGGAATTGTGACTGTGTGGACAGGTAAGGGAATGAGATTATAAAGGTAATAAGGGTGGAAATGAGGTTGTGGGTGCTTAAATCATTTTGAGAGCATGAAAGATGACTTTAGCATTTCACAAACTTTGCACATAATGTCAACACATCTTTGTTAAAACTTACAGCAAGAAAAGCTGGGCTGATAGCAACCCAACACACTTTCCAGAAGAGTCCTGGAGTGTAGCCCAACATTGATTTGATATCATTGCTGAATCTGTTAATACCTGGAGAAAATGAAATAAATTAGTTTATTTTATATACTGAATTCTTTGTTCATGTACACAAAGACATGATATATATATATATATATATATATATATATATATATATATGTGTGTGTGTGTGTGTGTGTGTGTGCGTGTGTGTGTTTAATTTATAGTAAATAATCTTACCATAAAACCAGGATACTGCTGTGGCCTCCAGAAAGACTATAGCTATAATTGGAGAACCAACTCCAAATTCTTCTAGTAATTTTACCACATATGCACCACCCTTGCAAAAAAAAAAAAAAAAAAAAAAAAAAAAAATTGTATTTAATAAAGTGCCCAAATCTGTCAGTCAGCGATTTTCAGTTACATTATTTGATAAAACATTTTTTTTATTATCTTTAATGATCTTTATCAATTGTCCTGCCAGAAAGACAAATTCTATATTCTGTATGTGACCCTGGACCACAAAACCAGTCTTTAGTCTCTGGGGTATATTTTTAGCAATAGTCAAAAAACACTGTATCACTGTATGGGTCAAAGTTATCAATTTTTCTTTTATGCCAAAAAATCATTAGGATATTAAGTAAAGATCATGTTCCATGAAGATATTTTGTAAATTTCCTACTGTAAATATATCGAAAGTTAATTTTTGATTAGTAATATGCATTGCTAAGAATTCATTTTGACAATTAAAAGGCAATTTTCTCAATTTTGACTTTTTGGCACCCTCAGATTCCAGATTTTCAAATACTTGTCAATATTGTCCTACCCTAACAAACCATACAGTACATTAATGGAAAGCTTATTTATTCAGATTTCATATGATGTATAAATCTCAATTTTGAAAAAATAGACACTTAACACTTTGTTTTTTGTTGTCCAGGGTCACATATTATATCCTCTGTTATTATAATTTTGTGTTGCACTGCTGAAATATTCTTATTACATTGGTAAACTTCAACAAACTGAGATCCAGAAGTTGACTGAAACTCACATTAGTAAGGGTGCTGAGAGAGCCCAGAAAGCAAACAACCACCAGTCCAAGAACAAACAGCTCTCTCCGATGGGACAGGGTATCTGGGTACTCATCCATTACAGCTGTGATGATGGCCTCTAGCCCACCGAACTGAGGCAAGAAAGCACACAAAAAAAACCTATGAACACGCAATTATATATTTTGCAAAGCAGAACTGTAATGAAATATCCCTTTCTTGTTGTTCTACTTTGTTCATAATTTTCTTTAACATACAAACTACATTCAGACTTCTTTATAGATCATTTCAGAATTTGACATACTATTGGTTTTTGAAAACTTCAAAAGGTAAAAGTCTCACATTAATTAATATCACTCAGTAGTGATATCATTGTAGTAAATTTCATATTGAATTGGTGTTCTTCCTTGCACATATTTGCATACTGAATATATGCATACTTATCGATTCTCATGCACAGCCAAAAGAAAACAAGATGTGTGCTGATTGCCATGATGATAACAAAGTTTAAGACTGCTCTGATGACATGTAACTTGAATCAGAGCCAAACTTAAAATCAAATGTTTCACTGTAGCAATATTTTGTTGCTTTCTTGCAAACACTGGTATTTCAATCTGGATATACAAATCTAGTTCTCTCTGTCATTCATTTTTCATATCTATATTTATATAAATCATATACTTTTGCTGATTTCACATGCATATTTAGAAATATTTGTTGTTTCTGTATATTTACAGGTACAAGTGTTTACTTACAGTGCTGTCCAGTCCAAGAGTAATCATCATCACAAAGAAGATAATGGCAAAGAAAGTCGACCCAACCATGTTTGCTATGGCTTCTGGATATGTGATGAAGAGCAGACTGGGTCCTAAAGATGAAATGCTTTATTTATAGGACTGAAAGTCTTATATGTTATTTTGGGTTTGATGCAGCACACTTACAGTAAAACTCAAAATAATTTTACTATTGAAAAGCAAAAAGGAAAGCTCACCTTTGTCCCTGGCTACATCTTCAACGTTTACATTTCTCTGTTCAGCCATATATCCCAGGACGGTGAAAATAACAAATCCTGACACAAAACTTGTCAGGCAGTTCACCAGACTGGTTACAATAGCATCTCTGTACAAATCACAAACAAAACAAAAAATATTTACAAACTAAATTTGAAAATAAAAAGAAAGAAAGTTGATCCCATGTACAAGTCTATGTGATATTCTCATCCTTAGATAGGACTTGATCCCTTTAGATTGCCGATGTGGCTCCTCACAGTCTTATAGTACTACACAATTCAATTTCCCCTCACTCAACTATGCTGCCCATTCATCGCTTTAAACTGGACATAATTTGCGGTTCTAATCTTGTTTTTACATCATTTACTCATGGGGAAGAGCATTTGTTTTGGTTCATCATATGATTCATCAGAGTCTAGTTCAGTTTGAGGGCATTTCTCCTCAGTTAGTGGACACAGAGCCAAATTTAAATAAATGGCTAAGCTATAGATAGAATCAGAATTAAGAGTGAGTGGAAATCACTTAAGCCCCAATTGGCAGGTCTGTTTTGTTGTTCTGTTCATAAACTACCATTCAAAGCTTTGGGGTCAGTAAGAATTTTTAAAAAGGAGTAATAATAAATAATAAACGTTTCCTTGCATAATAATTAAACAATGTTTATTATAAGAATAAATTACATTGTAAAATATATTCCAATAGAAAACCTTTTAAATTGTCCTAGTTTTTCACAATATCACTGGTTGTACTGCATTTTTTTTATTAAATAAATTCAAATAAATTCAAGCATAAGTGACTTCTTTCTAAAACATACCAACCCCAAAATTTCGAACAGAAGTATATTTACAAAGAATTAATTTAAACTCAAACTAAATATTATTTTAATATCCTTTATATTAAACAACCATGAAGAACTCAATGCAAATGCTGATAAATAGAAACTCCAGTAGATCGATGTGATGAAAATGAAGGTTTTGACTGCACCTGTAGCAGTTATTGTTGAAGGGATTGTAGCTGGACAGGGCAAGCAGGACACCAAAACCAGGACCAAGAGAGAAGAAGATCTGCGCAGCTGCATCTACCCATACCTACAAAATATTAGATACTATAAAGAAAAGTGTGGCTAAAGACAAACACATGAAAATGTGGTTCGAATCATAATAATAATCTTTCAAATTTACTTTATTTCAGTTCCAATTTAGGAACTGAAATGGTTAGGAAATGCTAAAGACAATGACATCACAGAATGGTGCTTGATCACATCTGAAGATTTGTATGAAGAGAAACGTGTGTGTGCGCGCGTGTGCATGAACGTGTGTGTCAATGAGTATGAGAGCCTTTCATGATGGAAAAAAAATCTGAACCAATTACGCATCTCATTAGCCCCTAGTGCTTTATTTTTGCTTCTCATCACGGTTCTCTGCAGTGCTGCCTCACCTAGCAAACCGTACTGGGCTTATATAGTCACTCACACACACAAAAAGAAGATGCCGTTTACATATTGCTTTCATTGAGCATTTAAATACCTATGACAATATTCCTTTATTTATCTTTTTTTATTATTATCATTGACTTATCTCAACATTTATGAAGAAATATGCCCTTTATAGGGGTCCATATTTTTTCCCAAGTCAGTTCAGCTATTAATGATTCACGAGTTTCCTGCCCAAATGCCTCAGGTCCTTTTTATTACTGCATGAAATATAAACACTTTCCCAAATACATGCATTTTGCCATCAAATCAGCACATGAATACATTTAAAGACGTCACAAAATAAGTAAATAATGTCAAGAAACAACCCAAACTAATTTAACAATAAATCAATGCTAGACACAAAGATAAAAGACTGAAAGCCCGTAAGAGAAAAGCACTCACACTGGTCTCCTTCAGTTTCTCCCATTTGGGATTGAGGTAGAACACCACTCCTTTCCACGCTCCTGGCAAAGTTGCACCACGGATCATAAGAATCAACAGCACCACGTACGGCAGGGTGGCAGTCACCCATACTACCTGAGAGAGACATGTGAGGATGAAAGGATGTGAAATAGTTTTTCCTCAAACAATAAAACATGTTTCATTTAATATTTTAGGACTCAGTAACCTTTCCTGAAGTCTTGACTCCTTTCCACAGGCTGAAGTAGACGATGGTGAAGATGAGGAAGAGGCAAAGCATGAGCTGCCAGCGAATGTATCCCACATGCCCAAGCCCAGATGATTCATGGACTGCCAGGACATTCCTCCTGTTTTAAGATGGATGTACAAATGTGCAGTCTGAAACTGACCTGAACCACAAAGCATATGCATATAATGCTTCAATGTACGCAAGTTTTCTAGACAAATAGGTTCTGAAGTATAAGAAAGGAATGTTGGCACAATACAAAATATAAACACAATTCTCCACAAACTGAAAAGTTTTATCAGTCATTTTGCAGTTGTTTTGGCACTTAACTGAATGATTAAATGTACTTCAAGACTAAATTATTTTCCTGTAGCTTAAGTTCCTTGAAAGTAAATTGCTTTGCATATTATGTATGTATGTGTATAAATATATAGTCAAACCAAAAATTATTCAGACACCAGATATAATTTATTTTAATTTGATTTAGTTTGTTTTTTTACTGGTGGGTGCAGTTCATTTCTAGTGTTCATTTATAAATGTTATGATAGCAAAATAGATAATAAATAGATTATAGTAAACTGTGACATATTATACCCCAAAATTCTTCAGACAGTGGGCTACCAGAAAAACTGATAAAAATTTGAGACCTCAACTTATTCAGACATTTTGACCTGACATTTTGTTATTATGAAGTGTTTTCCAAAATTATCAAAGTGTTATATGCACAGTTTAAATTTAAGTTCTTGTCATATTTTATTACCATTTTCTAATCTATAGAGAATCAACTTTGATAAAGCATGGAATGTTGAAGGTGTCTCAATAAATTTTGGGTTGACTTTTCTACTGAGACTTGTAATATTCCTTATTTGTGACATATTCGTCTACAATGCTTTTTTCCCCATTGTTATTTATTTTTGCAAAATTTTTACTTTTCCCTTTCCAGCTACCTTCTCTCTTTGTCTGCCATATTTGCCCCCTTTCAGTGCAGCCACTTACATGCACTTACGTGTAAAACTCCTCGGCAGGTGAGCGTGAGTAGTTAGTCCAGGTCACGTTGTCTTTTCCAAAGTAGTTGGTGCAGTTTTCGGTGTTCCAGGCATTATCACAGCTGGTCCAGGGCAGAGTGCTGCTGAAGGAGGAGTAGAAGTAGAACAGAGCCCAGGCGATGATGGTGTTATAGTAGAAGGACACATACAGTGCAATGATGCAGATGGCGAAACCAATACCTGACAGGAAAGGGGAAATTATGTCAGTGTTTGGTTAATGAAATCTCTCAGTCTGAGTGTCATTTTTCTATTTACATTTATCTCTGTGACTGTGTATTAGTCTCTTATTCTTTAATTTTTATATCCATTTAGACTTTAATATCCACTTAGGACTTTAGAAACATAAACATTTATAGATCTTTAAAGCTAAAACATTACAATATTGTATACGAGACAGATTTAGATTACATGTTTGTTTCTTACCTTTGAAAATAGGGCAAATATGTTTCCATATGGATATGGCACCTGTTCTGTGGAACTGTCCCAGAGCTAACTCCATATAGAAAAGTGGCACCCCACCAAATACAGCCATTAGGACATATGGAATAAGAAATGCACCTGAAGAACAAAATTACAACAGATTAAAGCGCCTTTTCACTATTAAAAAAGACGGTGGTTGAATAGAGATCCCCCCACATGATTGTACATTGCTTTGAGTGTACAGCAATATACAATAAAGTGCTATATAAATGCATCATTCATTGATTAACTATTCACTATTATCTAGTTACTTATTAGCATGCATATTGCAAGGATAATTAGTTTTTTTATTAGTACTTATTAGTACTTAGAACTTTATTCGTCTTATTCTGCATGACCATATTTTAGATCCCTTAACTTAGCCTTAACTAATACAAAAACTACCTTTCTTGTCAATAAACCACAGATTAGGAGTTTATTGAGGGAAAACTCTTAGTTAATAGTGAATGTGTTACCTTATCTAAATAGATACCAAATCTTCCATTAACTAAATATTTATGTATTTCTGTATGTTAATAAAGCCTTTTCATAAACCAGCACGCTACTTAAAATAATAAAAAATAAAAGGTTAGAGATGAGATTTGCAGTCTGACACTTGTTGATCTCAGTATCTGGCCAGTTTAAATCATGAATAGCCTTTACATGATTGATGAATGCAGCTGGCCATGTATGCTTCACAGGTGCACTGGTGCATAAGTTTAAATAAACATAATAATAAAAATAAGTATTATTCCATATATTGACAATACAAACCAAAATATAATATGTAAAAATAATATAACAAACAATGTAATATGAAAGGTAAATAATCCTATGGCAGAAACAAGGAAAATCTTTGTTTCCATTCATTTCAATTTTCACAAAAATTATGTTATTTCTATTGGATGTTAATGCTTTATTACTCGATTAAACATTTTCATTCTTTCTTACTTTTTTATTAAAAGTGGACGAAGCGGTTAAATTGGTTGTGATGTTGGCAACACTTTAATTTTGCTTAAAAATGTAAGCCACCAATTAAACCTACATTTTACATTTTATTGAGCTAAAAGATATAGTGTAAGATATTATCAGGAAAAAAGTTTATTTAAGCTTATTATGTAGTTAATACACACAAAAAATAATAATTTCAGCACCTTGGACAGCTCATCCGCCCAACGACACAAGCTTTTAAATGTAATCTCTCACTTGTCAAGGTAAAACAGACACACAAAAAAACTAAATACAAACTGAGTTAAAAACTCTTACCGCCGCCGTTCTGATAACAGATATAAGGAAATCTCCAAACATTTCCGAGGTCTACAGCAAACCCAATGACTGATAAAAGAAAATCCATTTTTTTGCTCCATTTATCGCGTGATTCTGTCTGAATGATGACAGGCACCGGGTTGTTGTTGTACCCGGCGTTGTTTGGAGGACCAGGGGCGCAGAAGTTCCCGTGAACCATCACTTGCTCTTGGTGGGGCATCTTCGCTGGTCCAGGTGACTTAGCAAACTGCAGAAGTACTTATAAACTGCGTAAGAAGTGCCTTTTGTGAGTTCTTTTTTTTTTTTCAAGAGTAAAAAGTACTATATATTTTTTTCAAGAATATATTTTTGGATTATACTCGATGTGCGGTCAAAAGAGCCTGTGCGGGGGACCGCAGCATGCTGCTGTGGTTGATTTCCCTACTGGTGGGAGTAAGAGCTTGAGGATTAACCAAGAGTCCACCACCTGAGCGCGAGAGCTTTGAACGAATGAGATTACACGCGAGAGATGCGCGCGACACCATCACTCACCCCTGACATCCCGCGAGCCCACCGCTATCATTCAAATGGACTTCTCCAAGAGCGCTCTTGAGTCCTTAAGAAATATTGCTCTATTTGTCAACGTAATAATCAACGACAATGTTTTTTGAAGACGAGGCAAGAGAAGCATAGTCAGTGCTTGAGTATTAAAATTAGATTTACCATTTAGTTTATAAAATGTAATTAAATAAATTTAATCTAATTTCCACGCTTGAATTTTTTTTTTTTTTTTTTTTTTTTTTTTTTTTTTTTTTTTTAATAAACATGGCTGGTTCAGTCTGGTTACTGACTTGTCTAAACTGGCTATTATCTGGTCTTAAACTGGTTCAAGCTGATAAAACATGCGGGACCAGCAACAAACCATGTACTGGTCATATAAAATGGTCAAGATTATCGTGAGATTTTTACCATCTTAGATCAGCCAGTGACCACTTTACATCAGCTAGAAACCATTATCATGCACTGTGACTATATACAAATATCAACCCACTAAAACAATTTTTGACTTAAACATTCAGGCAAACTCATGGTAGATGTTAAAGTTATAAACTGCAGTGATGAGTTTACTGTGTGTTTTTTCTATCACTTTGAATTTAATTGATGTTGAAAAACAAAGCGTGAAAACTCAAGTAGAACTGAATGAAATTGTGACAAGTTAAACAAAGATGGAAAGTTTATTGGTTTTTATTGAATCCGTCATCATTTGCTTACAAAATCAAACTGTCTCAAAATAAAACCTCATGTGGCATATGACAAAAAAATTGAAAAACAGAGCTAGATAAAAAAAAATAAAAAACACTGATTCACCCACAGTATGATTTAGAAATTAATATTTCCGATATAAGTCATCTTAATCTAGCAGGAAATATACAGAATTTGTCTGGGGGGAAATTTATTATATATATATATATATATATATATATATATATATATATATATATATATATATATATATATATATATATATATATATATATATATATATATATATATATATATATATATATATATATATATATATATATATATATATATATATATATATATACATATATATATATATATATATATATATATATATATATATTATTGTTGAAACCAGGTTGGCAATATGTTTTTGTTTTTACTCAAGTTGTTTATTGTCTTGACCTGTATCCTACACCTTGCATTAGACCATTATATTGGATGAAGAATGGATTGTGAGGTTTCAGGCCCATGTTATTTTGACAACAGAGCAGTGTGAATAACATTTTAAGTTTCCCTGGCTTCCTGAGCAGGCAGATGTAATAGTATTTACTGGAGATCCATAAGAGTGTATCTGCTCTGTGGTCTAACTGTCCTCGTTAGGTAAACCTAATAAAAAGAGTTTGAAATCAAATCCACCACTTTTAGCTCTGGCTAATCGAAAAAGTCCTAACTAGATATAGAGACTGCACTAATCGTGTAGGTCACTGGCTAGAGAGTGCAGCAAATAACATTAGACTCGTAAAATGGAAGCCCTTCATGAGGTCTGGATCATACTCCCAAGTGAAAGAGAAGATCATTTACATTTACATTTACATATAGCCATTTAACAGAAACTTTTATCTAAAGCGACTTACTAATGAGGACAATAGAAGCAATCAAAACTAAAAAAGAGAGCCACAATATGTAAGTGCAAATGACAAATCTCGGTTACACACACACACACAAAGAAAAACAAGTATAAAGAACAGAAAACATAGGAAGCTAGTGTTTTTTTAAATAAAAAATCTTCCTAATGTGTATCAGCACATTTGCAGGACTGGGCAGTTTTAGCAATGTGGTCTGAGAGATTCAGCTTATCATCAATCATCAATCACAACTATCAGTTTTCTAGCTGTTTTTGAAGGAGTTATGGTTGATGTGCCTAACTAGATGGTGAAATTTTGATAAAGTGATGGGTTTGTTGAAACCAAAAGCAGTTCTGTCTTAGCCAGGTTGAGTTGAAGGTGATGGTCCATCATCCAACAATAAATGTCTGTTAGACATGCTGAGATGTGAGCAGCTATCATTGGATCATCAGGATGGGATGAGAGGTAGAGTTGAGTGTCATCAGCATAGCAGTGATATGAAAAGCCATGTTTCTGAATGACAGAACCTAGTGATGCCATGTAGACAGAGAAAAGAAGTGGTCCAAGAACTGAGCCCAGAGGCACCCCATTGGCTAGCTAGATGTTGCGTCTTGGACAACTCACTTCTCCAAGATACTTTGAAGGACCTATCTGAGAGGTAAGACTCAAACCACTGGCTTGCGGTTCCTGAGATGCCATTTTCCAATATAGATATAGAGGACTTGGAAGCCGCTCTTGCCAATCTTAGGGCTTGAACCAGTGAGGGCAAGGCAGTCTCTGTCGAACGTCAACTTCAGAAGCCAGATTGGTTGCTGTCCAGGAGGTTGTTCTGTGTGAGAAGCTATTTCCTGTGAGTGTGTGAGACATAGAAAAGGATCACATGTTGTACAACACAGCTGGCTTCAGGAGTATTAACTATCTACAGTCACACATTAATATATTTATGTTTATATATTTTAAATTACTTTAAAACAGCATTACCACCTAATTAGTTCCCGGCTTAGTTCTAGAGTAATCCTTACAGTAACTAGTTTTAAAGCATTTCCTGTGATCTTTGACAATTAAATATCTTCTGCATGAGAAGTTATTTAACTGTAACTTGAACTTGTCCTAGGAAAAAGGACCCTATTTTTCTGCAGTCCTGAAACTAAATCTATCAATGACTTTATTTTCAGCCTAGCTCTGCTATAGGATTATCTGCCACTGCCCAGATCTCACTGCACGCCTTGCAAGATTTTTCAGCCAAAGTCTTTATGCATTGGCCAAGTAGGTCTTGGCTTAGTGGGTCTTACTTCCTTTGCTTACTTTTTGGGTCATGTTCAAAATGTAACAATACCTGAAAGCTGCATTCTACACGAGTAATGCATTACATGATTGAAGCTGCTTTGGATAAAAAGTATCTTCTAAAAGGCAACTAACTGCATTAGAGCGGAGTAACAAGAAGAAGTAATTTTGGTACTGTGCATGAGCTTCTACAGTGCAAACTACATCGCTGATAGCTAAAATAAACCAGAACCTTTAGGCTGGCTTGCCAATTTGCTCAGATTTATTCATAGTCAATATACCAGCACTTACTCCAGAGTCATTCATAAAATGAAGTCATGTTTTATGTATGAATTTATCTCCTTCCGTTATATTAGTGCTACATTAAAGCAGTGATTTAAAGCATTAAGTGTCATTAGAACCTGAGCTGAACCTAATCCAGAGTTCTTACATCAAGCTTGATTCCTCCCAGTATAAGTTGACATATATTAACGCATGCTTTGATGTTGAACGTGACTTAACCTTCAATCTTTTGTAGGTTCCAGGGAGCTGATGTGAAAACAGTTTATACTTTCTCCTGTGATAACTGGGGGTAAAGTGTAAGAACAGGGAACTGGCATCAGATTAGGTTAAAAGGGCAGCTGAGTCCCGAAGCGCAATAGACCCCCTATGTTGAAGCCTAGGCAAGTTGCTGGGTGCTGCTGTCAGGGGGAGTTTATGTGTGCGGTTAAAAGAACATCAGGCCGACAGGGACTCCCCCAACATACCTTGCTGCCCATCAATGAATGTCTACTCGGATCACACAGAGCTGTAAGCAGAGCGCTGCTGAACGGCAGACTGACAGCTGCTTTATCATGTGAATAAGTCCAGAACCAGCTGTTGCTTGTTGCAGCATGTTATGTATTAGATCATGTCTTTTGCCCTAAAATCTTTTCCGCATGACAAACATCATCACAGATTTGACTTTCTGATGTGAATAGAATGCATTGGCCTTGTTTTCATGATCATCGACCTTTCCATCATCATCATATCATACATTTTTGCTGAAATTTTTTTTTCTGACTTCCCCCTAACTTTAAAATGATAGTCTGTCACATTTTATCACAAAAATACTGTATGAAGCATAATATAAAAAACAATAATTCATGATTCGGCGTTGTCTTTAATAAATTACATTTTAAATTGATGTTTTGGGCATTCAGGATCACCCTCAATTGGATAAACATAAAAAAAACAAATTATATTAAAAGTTTTCTTTTAAGGGCTGAATTAGGATTGTTACATTTGCATTTTATATTAATTTAATTAATGTAATTGTAATTAAATTTTCTAATTTATTAATTTAATAGTCTGTGTTAATTTAAATAATTAGGTAAATGTGTGTGTGTTTCATTTCATTCGTATTCTTCACCTACATACCTCTGTATACTATGTATTCTGTTGTGTATTGAGTATTGTATATTGTGTTGTATAGTATTTATTTGTATACCATATGTATATACTGTACATTGTATTTAATGTTGTAGCATAACTAATTCCTTAAAGCTAACTTGAGTAAAGCTCAGTTTAGATTTTGTTCTAAAAAATTCTGCTATGATAATTATAAACATGCTAATGCACTGCCTTTCATGGCTTTTGTGCACTATACATTTACAACTCATAATGTACATAAAACAATCTATTTCTTTGATTACTTAAAGAGAATGATTACTGATAATTGTCACAATAAACAAATAAACTTTGATAGCATTATTTTAATGATAATCTTTGCTCAGCAAATGATGATTCACCCGATGAGGTAACAAGACTCTCTCAGTGATTAACTGAGCAAGCGATTGTGAGATGCTAAGTCATGCCGAATACTTGTGAAGTTATTAAGCCAGGTTAAAAAAAAAAAACACTTATCATCTAAAGTACTATCCTTCCACTGCTTTAAGCCCTCTGTGAGAGAGTAATCCATTTTTAGCACACTTACTGTACACACACAGATGCTGCTGATAACTATTATATTCAGAAGAGCACAACATCTGTATTTTGTGCGTCAGCCTATGGGGGATTATTCACAACCACCTCTGACATAATGTGACTCAGTATTTTCAGAAAATAAGGCTGACTCAATAATGTGTCATAACAGCATATACCTCAAAGTGAATGTATTAGAACTGTCAATTATTTTATTCTGCATTTAGTTGTGCTGTTTGGATAAAGTACCATATAATCTTAAAGAATTTAAGGTGAAATGGTTATTTTTGTTAAAATTTAGAGTTCTTTATTCCACCATTTTCTTTTACAAATCTGTAAATGTCAAATCATTCATTCAAAGCTATTATTTATTTTCAGGAGCTCCACCATCCAAATTCCTCTGAACAGGTTCTTGCTATCCTTCTTTTCTTAACTTCTATTTTTAACTTTCAAATAACTGGTTTCCTACCTATCATACTGTTCTTTCTTTCTTTCTTTCTTTCTTTCTTTCTTTCTTTAAGTAAGTAAGTAAGTAAGTAAGTAAGTAAGTAAGTAAGTAAGTAAGTAAGTAAGTAAGTAAGTAAGTAAGTAAGTAAGTAAGTAAGTAAGTAAGTAAGTAAGTAAGTAAGTAAGTAAGTAAGTAAGTAAGTAAGTAAGTAAGTGTGATCAGCTCTGTTCTGTTGAGGATACTTCTATCCTCATCTACACATGTAACTGACAGATAAATGTATTTTATTATATATATTGTCAGGTCTTTCAATTATTACTTGGGTTTATGCATAAACATGCCCAACCACAAAATCATTTCACTTTTTCCTTGTAATATTAGGAAGGGCTCACATACTGTGATTTTTCATTCACAATGGTTATTTTTGACTTTCATAGACATATTTGCTTTTACTTAAACAAGTGGAAGAGACAGACTGTTACTCTAAGCTCAATAGTGTCTACCCAGACAGATGATGTCACACATTACAACCTCATCATCTGCAGAGAGAAACTGACACTCAATTACACCAAAACACACTGGACTTAGAGACATTTCACTGGAACTTGGCCTTGAAATAATGTAAAATTATTGTCAGACTCATCTGTTAATACTCTTGGCATCTGGAGTAGGATAGCATGATAGATCTTCATCACCAACAGCCTAACTGGAAAAAGCCATTTTCGATAAACTATTTTTTGTTTTGGAAAGGTGAATGTTTACTGTGCAGTGTAGTAGACATAACTATGGTTTATTATTATGTATTTCAGAATTGTTGGCGTAAGTGATGTGCCATTACTCTTTTACAGCTTCAGGTTGCCAGCTGTCAGTTTCTGTGATATCTGGTTAGTTCACTCACTTGGAATATACATGTGTTGTCTATACACAAAGCCAAATAATTATAGCACTGTCATTTAGAATTCTACACCATGCTGATGTAATTGATTGCCATCTTTCCAAAGAAATCAGTAAAGATGGAATACTGTAAAAAGCTATTTAAACCTCCAAAGTATTGACCTTGTTGAAACATTGTCCATGTAAGAGCTTTGGTGCAGTGCACATGCCCAGAAAAAAAAAATTGGGACCCAGAATCAAATCTGACCTGGGTTGCATCCTGATGAATCCCTTGCCTCCTTTCTCATAAACTAAAGGCACTAAATAACTAAATAAAAAATGAAGTCCATTTTGCCTATATAACATCATGGTGTGTCCTTTTTATCAGAAGGGTTTTATTATAAGAGTTGTATGTAAGAGATATGTGTTATGATATGTATGATAGCTCTTCTCTGCCAATTGCATTTGCCAATGCAGTCAATTCAATAAAGTTTTCAATCAGAGACTGTGTAGGCCCCTGGAGAAGGACATACACACTATTGGAAAAAAATGTAGCCTGTGCAAATCATGCGATCTGTTGGCTGTCAAGTGAGGTGTGGCGTCTTCCAGAGCCATTTCAACTGAATGGTGTCTCCATTCAGCCTTCAGTGTTAAAGGGGCTCCTATAATGAAGCTTCACTTAACAAACCTGAAATAATTGTAATGATACCGCATCAAAGCATCTATTTGATAAAATGCTATTACTAAAAAATCTTTTGCAATTCTGGAAACTTAAAGGAATATTTCACTCAAATGGTTAAAATACAAGTCCTTTATTCATAATATTGCTTTTTCCAGGGAGAAAGTTGTTTTGTCTGAATCAGGAGCGAAATATGTGCAGATCAAGCACTGTTTACAAGCAAAACCAGTTCAAAACAGGTCTGAACAAATGTGTCGGTGGATTTTGATGTGAGAGGAGGACAGGAGACAGACTTTTTTTTTTACTGGAGGAAGTGTTGTTATGGATTATAGATATTATGGAGGATGGATATTTTGACAAGAAGCGTTGGATTCAAGTTAAAAAGCTTTAATTATTTATTGGTTTATAACATAATTATTGTGAAGCTTTTATCAGCTGTTTGGACTCTCATTCTGATGGCACCCATTCAATGCACAAGATCTAATGGTTAGGAAGTGATTTAATCCTAAATTTCACCAAATCAGATCCTAAGAAGAAACAAACCCATCTACATCTTAGATGGCCTAAGGGTGTCAGCAAATTCACATTTTTATGTGGATGGCTACTTGATAGAGCTCTGAGCATCACAATCTGTTATGTAGAGATGTTAATTTAATAATGATAGGCTATGTTCATTTTTCATGGATTAAAACTTTTTTGCCTGTCAATTTTGCTCTTCCAGTTCAAGTCAAGCCCTGGGCTGAACACTAGATTTGCATGGTGGTGGATTTGTCTGGCCTCCTGTCCACCTAAATCGCCCGTATCTCCCCTCGCCAGCTCAATCTACATGACAGCTTTCCCCTTTAGGTCTGCCCTCACCTGTCCGATCGTCATCACGGAGTCATCCAATCTTTTTGATATACTATAGTATATCAGCCTGTGGGAACGCTGCAGCATGATATTCCTCCTTGCTTTTTTCTGGAATCTTTCCATGTTTTGTCATGGGAAATAAGCTCTGTTTTATATTTTATTTTATATCTTCCTACATAGTATGGTACTAAATATTTGTATCACTGATTTTACATCTAGATTTTGTGATTACTGATCCTTTTATTTTTCAGCAGTTTGTACTATTTTGAGGCAGACTGAGATACTGTGTTACATCTGCTCTCCTATTGGTGTTTTAAAGTCACCACCTAGTGGACATTGTCATGTATTGCAATTTTTTTAAACTTCACTTTAAATTCTTCTAAAATACATCAAGGATGTGTTGTACTGCATGAAATACCTCTTTCACAAAATACAATAATGCCATTTGTGCCATTTATCCAAGTAAAGTCTAAAAGTGCGTCCCAAATCGCGTACTTATGCACTATTCTATGATGTTTTTCTAGTATAAATAGTGCGAGTGCATTCACACTGAAAATTCCAAGAAGGGAAAGTGCACTGTCTTTAAATACCCGAAAGATGCATTTAAATAACCGGGAAAAACACAGTGTGGAATGTTGGACACTTCCAGCTTCATGCACTCAACTGTTGCGGCATCATTTAAGTATCGAAGAGGAAGGGGCTATCAGACTATGATTATGCTATTAATGAGAAAATAACCTTATATAATTCATACACTATACATGGTTAAGTACATAGTGTAGTGCATAGAGTATAGCGCGTCATTTGAGTCGCAGAATAAGTTTGCTAAATTCAAAATCATACTATTGCAAAGAATATAATTTTTGTAACATGTAAACTGTGATTTTTATTTTAACAACAACAATAAAACACCAGTAAAATGCTATGTTATTCATTTGAGACTAAAATGCATGGTCTACATCAGACAAAATGTTGTCCTAATCAAAATTAGCTACTAGCTAATATATTTAGATAATACTACAATATGTGGCAGTAATGATTTGCAGTTTTCAGCTCTTATTGTGAACAGCTGTGCACATTAATTGATATGCTTTTCTCTTCTCATTAAAAGATTTTCAAAGTGTTAATTAGAATATCGACTCTGTATGTTCATCCCTACGGGGAAGATACCATCTGGTTGGTAAAGTATGTCTTTTTAAGCATGTGTGCAGTCTCATATTGCTTTATTTACCAGATAATTCAACAAATCCCTAGTAATCATGTCAACTTCTCTCTCTGCTGTCAAAATCGGTAACACTTTACACCAAGGTTTCATTATTTAACATGAATTTCACCACCTGCTAAGAGTAAATGTAGATTCACTCACCACTTAACTGACATATCAATTTATACAGAATTCATATCTTGTTAGCCTATACATCTTATAGAAGCTGGGGGAAAGGTATCTGTTTACTGCTGTTAAAATGGTTTCCATCTCAGACAATGTTATGCAATGGCGCAAAGTTGAAAAAAAAAAAAGTGGGGGTTCCCTCAAAAAGCCCACACAATCAGCATAAGTGCTGTCATGCACAAGAGCCTTGAATTAATTAATTACAGATTTAATGACTCATGTGTTTGAATGATGACCAATAGCAGGCCTGCTGGTATGGAGTGGCTGTTTTTTTTTCTCTTAACTGCAGGCAAGGCTGTAATCAAGGCAAGGCCCAGAATATACATAATCAGATACTGTTTGCTCATTTCTGATTCAGTTTCCTCTCCTATTAAATAGCCCTTTGCACCATGGAGAGGCATTCAGCATGACCTTTTCTACCATAACTCAAGCATGACTGGGACTCACTTACCTTGAACACTTGACTACAATATAAAATATTCTATATGCTATATTCTGTTAAATGTGGTTAAAATTTGTAAATGTTTTTCAATTCATGACTGAATTCTTTCTGAATTGTTTCTTTAAAGAAACAACCCACTAACTGCATCTTTGTTGAGTCAGATGTTTCTGAAGACCTTGTAACCATCATTTAAAGGAACTGTATGTATGTGTCACCTTGAAATGATCCCTTTCAAAATCATTCAGATGTTACACTGACTTAAGGCAAATGGTTTCTTTCTGCTTATTTCCCTCACTCCCCTTCAAACATCTGAGGGACTGAGGGGGCTTGCCAAATTCCGCAAAAAGGTTGGATTTTATTCACTTAACTGTAGGAGGCTCCAAAGTCAAAGAACTACAATCGGTTGTACGTGAATCATCTGTCTTTTAGAGAATATAGGGCAATGATTTAATGCAAGCACATTTGGTGTCACTTTCCTCCTCATTATCCATTGTTTTATATTACAGTCTCTATACATTTCAAAAGTCTAGAGCTCTCAATTAAACAGCAAAGTTTGCATGAAGCCCTTTTGAATTAAGTTCGCATAAAAAGTAAGGTTTGTACACTATCATCTCTATTTATTATTTATTTTCATTTTTTTACTCTGCACCATATATTGGTTGTCTTGATAAAACGTAATTATATGAAAGTCTTACTTCAGCAATGAGGTGGCATTTCCCCCAGAGATGATGAAAAGATCACAGTTTTCTCAGACTTTACTCAGTTAGCCCTGTAAATGGGGCCCTACACTGTTGCTTAGCAACACGTGTAGATGCTGAAGGTTTGGATCCCTAAACTCAAGTTCAAATTTTTTTTCTCTGACCCGTTTATGAATTACATTTAATTCAGAAGTGGGAACATAGTGTCTTTATCCACAAAAGAGAAAAAGAAAAAAATCAGACTTTTCTTTCAGGAACACTTTGGGAGCAGGATGCACTTTCAATGTAGATTTAAATTGCAAACTCTCCTTTTATTTTTTCCAGCTGTATCTTCTGTGTAGCAGAGAGCAAATGTCAATAGCACGCTGCTCTTGCCAATAATGTCACAAGCATGTCAACAGGATTTTGCATCCTATCAATCCTTTTTTCGAACTGAGGCAGCACTAGACAATGTTTGGATGTACAGTACAATTCAGCATTTAATCTATTGGCATTTTACATTTAATAAACTATAGGCTAATTGGGTTTAAATGTGATAACGTTGTGATAACGTCTGTCACTTTCCAAATTTCTCCCTCCCATATACCTTCTCCAAAATAGCGTTCTATTCAAAAATATCCTGAAATCTTGAGTCTCTGATGTGGTAAAAATGTGTGGGCTCAGCAGGTGAAGATGTGACTGGTTAGAGAAATTCTGGATTTCTGAAGAAACATATTTCAGTGATTTTTGTCAATTATTAAGGACATTTTTTGTGTGTGTGTTGTTAAAGGTGACATCATGAAAAGCTGTTTTTTCCAGGTTTTACGTGTTATAATCAAGTCCCTGGTGCATCTACCAACCAATGAAACGTGAAAAAGATTAACCCCTTTACTTTGTTTTGGTTAGCCTTTTTCTGCAAACGTCTGAGAAAACGAACACATTTGATTTCGCTCTCTTGGTGATGTGGCAAAGGGATCTTATTATAATATCAATGCCCCATCTGTAAGTTATACCCACAGCACCATCATTTTGATATTGAAAGCGACAACAGTGTGCCAGCTCTGATGTCGTGGTGAAAGTTTGAGCAAAACATGCTAACTGTTCTGTCTTTGGCTGCACAGACGAGCACAGAACACTATTTAGAGTCCCAGCCTCAGTGGAGACAAGAGAGCAGTGGATTTATTGATTTATTTACTGTAAAATGTTATACCTTCAAATACATAACCCACAGTTTTTTGTAGCTGTGCTATAAAGTAGTAGGCGATTTCACTTTTTTAACATTAGTGTGTAATGTTGCTGTTTGAGCATAAACAATATCTGCAAAGTTGAAGAGCTGAAAGTTCAATGCAAACGGATATGTAGTCTTTTAAAATTCTGGCAGTTTAATGCCTACAAAAAATGCTGGTAGGGACTACAAAGTGCTTCTTCCCAGGTCCGTTACGTCATGAAACCAGATACCCGGGAACACACAACAAAGGGGCGAGGCCATGTTGTGCTGCTTTAGAGAAGAGGAAGAGAAAACTAGGAGTGCACGTCAAAATCTGTTCATATATAAATCGCGATTCTGTCTTCTCAGGATTCAAATGGATTCACAAGTTTTAGAACCAATGATCTAAGTCAGTGGTTCTCAATCCTGTTCATCGTGTAGCCCTGCTCTGCATCTCTCTCTCTCTCTCTCTCTCTCTCTCTCTCTCTCTCTCTCTCTCTCTCTCTCTATCTATCTCATTCAGGTCGTCAGATCAGCTCCAACAAACTGAGAAGCATTATACCCTTACAAAAAAGTAGTATACTTCAAGTTTACTTTACTAAGCATACTTAAGTAAAGTTCAAGTATATTTTTAAATATAATGATAATATAATTATAATCAAAACGCAGATGAAATCGATCAACACCCCATAGATTGACTGTAATTATTACCTCTTCATCAGTCAACATTTTATTCCATAAGGTTACAGTTTTGATGCTGTTTCATGTCAGATGATCATGTTACATGTGCTAGTATCTGGTGTTTCTTTTTTCTTCTTCACTTTTTTTGGGGTGTGGGGGGGGGGTTCTGTACAGAAGATGTGTACTAGCGCCCTCTACTGTATAATAATAAAAACACAGATTCCAGGAGCACAAAGTATAGCTCAAATATATTTAGATTTTTTTTTGTAAGTATAAGTCAAGTATACTTAAATGTCATTTTAAGTATATTTCTGAGAAGTACATGAAGCCCATTTCTGAGAAATACATAAAAAGTAAACTAAAAGAATACTTTCCTATTTTTTTGTTTAAAAGAAGGATACTAATAGCACAGTTGAATAAACATCTTTTAGTAAGGGTAGCTAGCCTACATGGACGCGCGTATGGTTGCTGTGCTGTATTAAAGCTTTAATCAGAATAAAACAGTATATTAAAAATCTAACAGAAGCAGTAGCATTTATAAACGACAGCGCATCTAAAAGTATGAGGGTCTATGGTATTGAGATTATTCGCGTCGGGGTCCTGATTTCCCTGTCTGGCATATCAGTACAGTTACCGCCAAGTCTGGTAACGTTATTCAGAAAAGCGAATGGTTCACTGAAGGGCGTAGTCGTTCATCAGCTCCAACCAAAGAAATGCTCTTTCAAAAACGTTACCCAAATGCTATGCTAATGTTGTAAGTTTTAGTCAGCCAACACAAAAGTCACACGCTTTACCTGGAGAGACTTCAGTAAACGAAGATGAGAATGATCCATCTAATTTTTAAAACACCAAATTACAAACGAAATAGCACTACACCCGAGCAGCTGCCTTTGAGATGAGTAGAAATTCTAACGGATATAACTGATACAAGTTCGTCATCTCCACCGTTGTAGGAATAGCTCTGGCAGAAGTCACGTGATCTCGCAGGAGCGCCTGCTGCCAGAAACATTGAACTGCTTTGGCTTCATCCAGACGAGTGTCAAGCGTCAGTGGAGTGGAGAGCGAGAGCGCGCAATACTATAATCATGACATCCACAACAGCAGGTGAGACAAAATTATCCTTTCATTTTTCGAAACACTTCTAAACAACATCACACGTTTGACTTTTACATTTTCTCATATTTAACAATACATTTTCTATGTGTGCGTGTAGCCTAATTTTTTTTTTATTATTTCCTAGAAGCCGAAACCCGCCAGAGACTGCTGCGAAACGTGAAGAAGGAGGTAAAAGATTCTAAAGCAATTAAAGCCAAGGGAGAATAAGACTGAAACGCCCTTTATAATGTGACTCATGTTTCAGACATGCCTACAAAATGTGTGGCGTGAGTTAACCAAACACCGGAGCTAACATTTTACCAAAAAAGAAAGCAAAATAAACCTATTTATTCTGTTTAATTAATTGTATAGTTACATATTGTGGTAAAATCATATGTAGCCTAACTGTGCGATCTCAGCACTATACAGTAGCCTGTTTTATTAATTATTTATAGTTTTTTTTACATATTTATTTTTTCTTGAAAATGCTACAGCTGTTTATCAGTTCTTCCCCATCAAGCACCTGTCAGACTTAATATAATAGTACGACATTTAGAGACTATTTATTCAAATGTGTTGTTGTTACAGTGAAATTAACGAACCCATAAGCACTCTATAAGCACTTTCTATGTATTACAACTGCAATGTGGTTTATAGTCTTTAAAATATGTGCTTGTTCATATATTTTCTTTTGGACGTAAAAAATACAGCTTACAGTTCACTGTCAGAGTTGCCAAGTCCGCGTTAAAAATATATATATGGTCGCTTGTTAGGAAAACCTGATAAGCAGCTTCGTTTCTTTACATTTATGGTAGCCCCCCCCCCCCCCAATATATTATTGATACTGTCTGCTGGCAGCTAAAAGCCAATCCTCCTCCTCCCCTTCTAAACTAAAATCGTGTTTAACGAGCAGACGTGTGTCGTTGTAATATAAGCGATGATGGTTAATAGATGTAAATAGACTAAAAACGCCACCAGCAGAGATGGAGAGGAAACATGGGAGAAGGTGAACGGTGCAGGGGAGGAAAAGGACCTAAATCAATTTGTAAAATATTTTTTATAACGAATTATCATTAAATCAATAAATAAACAAGCAGTTATACTAATAATAGATACATATGGTTCCAGTTTATTTTATTATAAATATGTGGCTATAAAGCTCCACCTTAGTGCCCTTGACTTATTCCCATTTTCCATCTTCAAACTATTGTCCGCAGGTGATTGGAGGATAGTGTGCACCCTCCCGCTTTGTTACAGTTGGATGATTTTTGTAAAATAACTTCTGTTTTTGCTCTTCAAACTCAGGTTAATATGTTGCAAATTCACAGAAACAATTGATAATAAAAGAACGTTGATTATAGTAAATGATATAATAATATTGGGCTTGTTTTTGAAGCTGCGGTTGCTTATTTATCTTGTGAGAGTTGCCAACACTGTTTGATTTATTTGTGGTATTGATTTAAGGCCCGTCCCATCTCTTTTTGCAGCACAAAATGCATTGTGTGATCTTTGCCTTTCAGTCATTTCATCTGATTAATAGGTTTCAATAATCCTTTTGGCTTAAGCAAGGACTGTTCTATCTGTGTTGCATGAGTGTTTGTCTAAGGATTTGCGCAATGGATCAGGTTTTGTATGAATTTGGTTAGGGCTGCACGATTAACCGAACATGATTAATCACAATTGTAATGCACATTTTGTCAGTAAAGCCGGTTCTGTGATTAGTAGTAAATCTCCATCACACTTTCAGGTGGATAAGTATTTATCACACAGAGCCATATTTCTATGACAAGCTATGCAAAACTGCGTTCATAATCGCAAACGATATAATCGTGGGATTATGAAATCGTTTGTGATAATGACAGCTGTTTGCGTATCTTCTCAGTGAACTACGGCTCTGTGTAGTAAACGCTACTCCATCTGCATCTTACTGCATCTTACTACTGATCACAGAACTGTGCTTCACTGAAAGATATGCATGACAATTGCAGCTTCTGCCTAATCGTGATTTATCGCCTTTGTGATTTAATTTTTATTAATTGTGCAGCCCTAAATTTGGTGTGAATTTTTTTATGATTTCCTCACAGCAGACTTGTAGTATCTGTAATTTGCCCAGTAATTCTGATTTGATGATTTATGGTTTACTGTTATGAGTTTTGTTTGCAGACACTAATGTTCTTATCTATCCTGTGTGGCAGTGATACAGACATGAGTGTATACAGTGGATGTTCTAGCGGTACCACTGTGTTATATTATTGATTTTAAATGTTAAACTCATAACTTTCTGCCAAATGATCAGTGCACCATCCTTCATGGATGTCTTGTTGTAGTCATGTGGTGCAATGTATAAATAATCAGAAATGATACAACAATTAAAAAAGTTACAAGAATGAACATGGAAGAAGAATTCCATGAATCTCAACTCTTAAAATAAATGGCTATGCTATTTTTTATTTTGTCATTTCATGTAAATATCAGCATCTGTGTGATTAGTCAGCAGAAACAGTTTTGAGGTTAATTAAAAATAGTGATCTATGATATTTTATTATGTTAAAAAAAAGTGTGTCCATTTGTGAGCGCAACCATGTCTTTAGATTTGTAGAGCAAAAATGATAGTTTTTATTTTTTCGTAAAAAGTATTAAAATTAGACTCTTGGGGGTAAGAACTGGCACAGAAGGCTCGAAGTGGCATGATGTAATTATACATTTTCTGCTTATTGTAATTAATGGGGTTATTATTCATTCATGAATTAGGATATTATTTAAGAACATCTTTAATTTAAATAAAACCTATATTTTAAATAAATGAAACTTAAGAAAAAAAAACACACACACAAACACACACACACACACACACACACACACACACACACACACACACATATATATATATATATATATATATATATATATATATATATATATATATATATATATATATATGTATAGTGGGGATCGAAAGTTTGGGCACCCCTTGCAGAATCTGTGAAAATGCGAGTAATTTTCAAAAAATAAGAGAGATCATACTAAATGCATGTTATATTTTATTTAGTACTGTCCTGAGTAAGATATTGTACATAAAAGATATTAACATTTAGTCCACAAGACAAAATAAATGCTGAAATTATTAAAATAACCCCACTCAAAAGTTTGGGAACCCTTGGTTCTTAATACTGTGTTCTGTTACCTGATGATCCTCGACTGTCTTTCTGTTTTGTGATGGTTGTGCATGAGTCCCTCCCTTGTTTGTTCTGAACAGTTAAACTGAGCAGCGTTCTTCAGAAAAATCTTTAAGGTCCTGCAGATTCTTCAGTTTTCCAGCATCTTTGCATATTTGAACCCTTTCCAGCAGTGACTTTATGATTCTGAGATCCATCTTATCACACTGAGGACATTTGAGGGACTCAAACACAACTATTTAAAAAGATTCAAGATGCATTAAGAGCTGGGGGGGTGAAAACTTTTGAACACGATGAAGATGGTCAAATTTTTCTTATTTTGTTGAAATATAATTTTTTTCCATTTAGTTCTGCCCTTCGTAAGCAACAGAAGATACTTGTATGTTTCCCGGTACACAAATTAAGTACAATTTACCTTGATCTTCAAATTTCAAAAGTTTTCACCCCCCAGCTCTTAATGCATCTTGTTTCCTTCTGGAGCATCAGTGAATGTTTGAATCTTTTTAAATAGTTGTGTTTGAGTCCCTCAAATGTCCTCAGTGTGATAAGATGGATCTCAAAATCATAAAGTCACTGCTGGAAAGGGTTCAAATATGCAAAGATGCTGGAAAACTGAAGAATCTGCAGGACCTTAAAGATTTTTCTGAAGAACGCTGCTCAGTTTAACTGTTCAGAACAAACAAGGGAGGGACTCATGCACAACCATCACAAAACAGAAAGACAGTCGTGGATCATCAGGTAACAGAGCACAGTATTACGAACCAAGGGTTCCCAAACTTTTGAATGGGGTTATTTTAATAATTTCAGCAATTTTTTTGTCTTGTGGACTAAATGTTAAAATATTTTATGTACAATATCTTACTCAGGACAGTACTAAATAAAAAATAACATGCATTTAGTATGATCTCTCTTATTTTTTGAAAATTACTCATATTTTCACAGTGTTTTCACATTTTCACAATGTGTTATTATATTTAATTAATAACACATTGGCTTATGCATTAGCATCCTGCTCATGCTAAACTTATTAGTTACAATTTCAAAGTAAACGCACATTGTTCTCAAAGGGGGGCAATCTTCCCACGTCTGGCACTACTATGAGTCCAATTTAATATAAATCTGTGATCAATTTTTATATTATTTTTTTGGTGGATGTCGGGCATTTCACCTGGAGGTCCTTGGCAGTCACAGCCTGGTATATAGTCTGTCATTGCTCTGTGTCTCAGTATATCCTAGTAGATGCATAAAAAAATGACATTTCAGTGCTTGAAACACATTATTATGATGACTGGAACAGCTAATCAAGAAGAGTGGAGGCAGGTGAACTCTCACCCTGTATGCTGCTCATGATGACAGTGTATTCTTGATCCACGCCGTGTTTACTGCATAGCTGCTTGGAACCTGGAGTCATTTGCCATTTGCCGTCCATATTTACCATTTTGCAGCTGTTAACTAAAATTATGAAAGATCATTATTATAGATATTACATTGCTGAGATGAGGAGCATAGGCAAAGCAACAAAAGACTCATTTTGTGTCACGATCAGCCAGTCTATCTCTCTCTTTCTTTCTCTCTCTCTCTCGATCTCTCTCTCTTGCCCACACCTGTGTTGACACAAGGAGAGGGTCATGCGCAGAAAGCCTCTCCACACTCTGCCCAGCAGCCCTCCATTTGTTTACCTTTCCTTCTCAGCTTCCTTTTAACACAGCTAGTTAAATCCATTGCTTATCAGTGTGTCCTTAAAGAACCTCTTTATATAATATTATATTATGTTATATTATATTATATTATATTATATTATATTATATTATATTATATTATATTATATTATATTATATTGCACAGGTGCTTCTCAATAAATTAAATGTTATGGAAAAGTAAATTTATTTCAGTAATTCAACTCAAATTGTGGAACTCGTGTATTAAATAAATTCAAGGCACACAGACTGAAGTAGTTTAAGTCTTTGGTTTTTTTAATTGTGATGATTTTGGCCACATTTAACAATAAATTAGAATATGGTCACATAGCAATCAGCTAATCAAAATGGTCTCTCAGTTTGGTTCACTAGGTCACACAATTACGGGGAAGACTGCTGATCTGACAGGTGTCCAGAAGACAATCATTGACACCCTTCACAAGGAGGGTAAGCCACAAACATGCATTGCCAAAGAAGCTGGATGTTCACAGAGTGCTGTATCCAAGCATGTTAACAGAAAGTTGAGTGCAAGGAAAAAGTGTGGAAGAAAAAGACACAACCAACCAAGAGAACAGCAGCCTTATGAGGATTGTCAAGCAAATTCAATTCAAGAATTTAAGTGAACTTCAAAAGGGATGGACTGAGGCTGGGGTGAAGGCATCAAGAGCCACCACACACAGCGGTGCCAAGGAATTTGCTGAACCACAGACAATGTCAGAGGCGTCTTACCTGGGCTAAGGATAAGAAAAACTGGACTTTTGCCCAGTGGTCCCAAGTCCTCTTTTCAGAGGCTCTTTGAGAGCAAGTTTTGTTTTTCATTTGGAAACCAAAGTCCTAGAGTCTGGAGGAAGGGTGGAAAAGCTTGAAGTCATCATCAGTATGAAGTACAGTGTTAAGTTTCCATAATCTGTGATGATTTGGGGTGCAATGTCATCTGCTGGTGTTGGTCCATTGTGTTTTTTGAAAACCAAAGTCACTGCACCCGTTTACCATGAAATTTTGGAGCACTTCATGCTTCCTTCTGCTGACCAGCTTTTTGAAGATGCTGATTTCATTCTCCTGCCCACACTGACAAAAGCAGCAAAAGTGGGTTAAATGACCATGGTGTTGGTGTGCTTGACTGGCCAGCAAACACCCCAGACCTGAACCTCAGAGAGAATCTATGAGGTATTGTCAAAAGGAAAATGAGAAACCAGAGACCAAAAAATGCAGATGGGCTGAAGGCCATTGTCTAAGAAACCTGAGCTTCAAGACCACCTCATTAATGCCACAAACTGATCACCTCCATGCCACGCGAGACTGAGGCAGTGATTGAAGCAAAAGGAGCCCCTACCAAGTATTGAGTACATGTACAGTAAATTATTGTTATTATTGGTCTTATTAAGTATTTTTATTTGTTGAGATAGTGAATTGGTGGGTTTTTGTTAAAAGTTAACCAAAATCATCACGATTAAAAGAACCAAATACTTAAACTACTTCAATCTGTGTGCAATTAATTTATTTAATACACAAGTTGAATTACTGAAATAAATGAACTTTTCCATGACATTCTAATTTATTTATACACCTGTATTATATTATTATCAGAAAATGTTGATAATGTAGAATTATACATTTTGCTTTTACTGGTGAGTTTGTCATAAAACAAATGTAATAACAGCATTTTTTCTGTAAAACATGGGGTAAATAGGCAAATAGGAAGCGTTAGAGCTATATTTTTCAGTCCTGGTCCTTGGGGTCTCTTTTATTTAACACAAATGATTCAGGAGAGAGGTCTATTAACTAAGCTTAGTGGGTCGGATAAGAAAGGCATACAGGGATGTTCAGTACTCTGGGTCCCATGTGTTTTTTACAAAATAAACCTACAAAGATAATGACTGACTGAGTTGAATTTATTTGTAACAAGAAAGGGACCACAGAGTGCTGTAAGAGAAATGATACTAAAACATCTGTATAGGATATTGTGTTGCCTTGGACAACACACAATTATACCATTTTGTGGTCATTTTGCAAATATATTTGGCTGCATAATGTCACAAATGACCAATAAGAAGCATATAAAAAGGCATTACTTTTTTTACTGAATTACTTTTTCATTACTGTTTTTAATGAACATATAAAATAATAAATACCCTTATGAAAAATAAGTGTGTTCAAGTGTGCTATTAGTATTCTTCTTTAAACTAAAAATAGGAAAGTGTGCTTTTAGTTTCCTTTTTATGTACTTCTCAGAAATGGGCTTTATGTACACCTCAGAAATATACTTAAAATGACATTTAAGTATTCTTGACTTATACTTACAAAAATTCTAAATATATTTGAGCTATACTTGTGCTCCTGGAATCTGTGTTTTTATATATACGGTTATTATACGGTAGAAGGTTTTAGTACACATCTTCTGCACAGAATTTCCCAAAAAAACACAAGTGAAGAAGAAAAAAAGAAACAACAGATGTAAAACATGTAACACAATCATCTGACATGAAACATTATCAAAACTGTAACTTTATGGAATAAAATGTAGACGGATGAAGAGATAATAAATACAGTCAAGCTTTGGGGTATTGATCGACTCCGTCTACATTTTTATTATCATATTGAATCCAATTCATAGTTTTTTTTTTTCAGCTTTTTGTTTAAAATGTTATTTCAATAATTTTTATGAAATTTACCCACATTAAAGTGTTTAAAAAAAGAATGCATGAATCTAGAGTAAAATGTTTTTGTTTACAAGCAGATACCCTGTTCTTTGTTTTGATGTTTTGTATGTTCAGATATTCATATAACAAAATATATACAAATTAAAACCTAAATAGGGACATAGTAGTATCCCTAAAATATGATGTAAAGTTCACTTAAAGAAAACTTATGAGTATACTTGCAGTATAAAACTTCTAAAGTAGTAGTTTACTGAGATTATACTTCAAAGTGTACAAAGTATTTAATTAGTAAACTATCAGTATATCTATAAGTTCATTTTTAGTATAATTGCAGTACAAACTACAAACCTAGAGGTAAACTAGTTGTGTCCTCAAAGTTTGCTACTGTTATACTTAAAAGTATACTTTTATGTACTAGAAAGTGGGTTAATTTAGTCCCAAGGAGTATTGAAACATTCATTTACAAGTATACAACTAGAACACTGATTTACTTGCTACATTAAGTATATTTAAAAATATACTTGAACTTTACTTAAGTATACTTAATAAAATAAACTTGAAGTATACTACTTTTTGGTAAGGTTAAGCAGTAGATCAGTAGTGACACTCAAATTAACTCTGGCTTCAAAATATGACATTTTGCTGTGCATTAACTGCATGCATGTATGTGTCGTGGGAAAAGTGCTGCCCCAAGATATGTAAAACCTGTTCTGCCATATGGACCATGGACTGATTTAGATCAACACCACCCACAGAGAATCTCTAATGGTGTGAAACTACATATTTTATATGTAAAATACACAAAATATATTGTGTATATTACAAGCAAATGCAGACTCTTCCTTAGTTTTTTTTTTTTCCTTGTTTGTATGCTATGAGCATAACTATTTAATTTGAAGCAGCATTGACATATGATGCATTTTGCCATGTACACAAATCATTTGCACACTTTGATTTAATAAAGCAGCATTTGGCAGTAATTATTATTATTTTTTAATATAAAATATTTATTGCCCCCAGGTTGTTGTTTTACAGCATCTAGACCTAGATAGCAAATATTAATTAATAAAATTATGAATAAAAAACTAGGCTTTAATTAAGGTGCATAATATTGCTGCATAATAAATGTAATAGAAAATAAATAGAAAAGAAAATGCATCTTTAAACAAACATGCCACAACATGTTTCTGTGTATATGTATACTGGACATAGTTCAGTCAACACCATGCTAAGAACTTTATCCTTAAAACTGCAGTATATAAAAGAAAACGTGGTTTGTAACCGCCCATGTTTCCTAACATCTCCACTGATCATCGGTTTGATGCAGTGACCAATCAGAGGTGTTTAAGTTAGACAGAATCTACTCCTCGCTCAAAATGCCAGAGTTTTGTTCAGTGCCGGGTTCTGCAAGCTCATGAATCTTCTCACTGTAACAAATGAAGTGTAGATGCATTAATTGTGCAGTGTAGAGCTTCCTTGATTATAATGGAACTTTGTGAGATTGCGATGAACTAAGAAGAGGAACAGCTTCTTAGTGATTATAAGTAAATATATAATTAAATAAATTTACTTACTGATTTACTTCCCGATAACCATTTATCTAGCTTTACCACTTGCCATTGTGTAGCATTTACTACTTCAGTTACCTGAGTGAAAGTGGAGCGGGTGTGATTGAGTGGAGGCTGGGACTTTATTTAAGACATAAAGAAAAAAAGTTATGAGAAAGTTTCAAAATGTCATTTTGATTATCAAAGATGAGTTTTGACGGATAAAATGAGTGACTGCAGGGGGACTTTTATATTAAATAACACCAAATGACAATATTTGTTGTCCGTTGTGGGCTACTGACAGCACTGAAGTACGATTGGGGCTATAATTGCTTTCATTGTGTGAATTTGCCTGTTCTTTCTGAGTAGTGTAATAATCCACTCAACCTCTTTGCCTTTCAATTCAATTATTCGCTCTCTCAGCATGATGAAGTGTGGTAATATGCAGCAAATCATTTTTTTGCTGGTGGCATGAATCGTGGCAAATGCCATTCCCTTTCACAGCCGGAATTATTCACCGGTTCTGCTCTGAGTTGAAGCAACATTTTTCAATGTGTTGCCAACACATTTGGGAAGTAACTTGGCAACCCAAGCTGTGAGACTTTCCTTGCCATCTCCATGGAAACCTTTGTCATGCTGCTGAGACATCAGGGACAGCAGAGCTCCAAATAGACCCCTACAGTCTCTGTTTCATACACACATTTACACACACAGATCTTGATAGAGTCTCTGCCTATCAATACACACTACCCTGATCAATACAAGTTTAGACATGATAAGTAGACATTTCTTGATGGATTTATTTGCTCTTAATGCATCAGTGATCTATAAATCAGGCTTGGCAATGCACTCTTACTGATGATGAATGTTGTTGTTTAGTTTGTTTTCATGTGGCATTTCTTCATATTCTTAAAATATTAGTTGCAACCCAATTTGTGTACTCATTAGTATTAAATGCCGTTTTTCAGTGTAAATACTGTGATTATTGTGTTCACACTGAAAATTAAAAAGAAAAAAAAACTTGTGTACTCAACTGTCAAAGCTTTAATTATGTAAAGTAGATGGGGGGGGGGCTGTCAGACTCCGCTGATGAATGACAAAAAACATCATTCAAACTCTTGAGTTGCTTGAGTACATTGTGCATTGAATAAGTGCGTCATTTGGGACAAAACTACACTTAACAATTATAACTACACAACTGTCTAAAATTATTTATTTTTTTAATAAATGAATGCATTGAATGCATGTATGCATTAAATTGATAAAAAATCACAGTGAAGACATTTAAGATGCTATAGATTTCCATTTCAAATAAACGCTGTTCTTTTGAACTTTTTATTCATTAAAGAATCCTTAAATCTATCATGTTTTTCACGAAAAATATAAGCAGCCTAACTATTTTAAAGAATGGAGTAATGGTTGCTGAAAATTCAGATTTACCATCACAGGAATAAATATTAAAAATAGTAAAACTCATTTATTAACTGTCCCTGTTAAACTTGAAATATATAGAGCACATATTCATGTTTTTATGACTAAGATAAACTATTTTTAATTAATTACATTTGACAGATGCCTGATCCACTTAAAAACATCACTATCAGTGCCAGTTTCAGTTTAGGTATTGGATTTGGGCATCCCTATAATAGAGAGCTCTTTAAATCTGTGCGTTGAGTTTGCCACAAAGTACGAGCTTTCATGAACTTGTAACCTCCAGAAAGATGCACTAAAGAGTTCATCAGCAAGGCTATCTGTCCTTCAGCACAAATCATCAGTTCATGGATTTTTCCTCATTCTAGTGTATGCATACTCCAGTTGGCTGTATAGATTGAATATGCATGAAACATGACCTTATACTTTTCTTCCTCCTCTACTCAAGCAGCACAATTTTCAGTATTATTTAGGTCCATAGCAGTTAGCAAAAACCACTAAAGATGATAATGACTAAAACATGTCTCTTAGATTCTCCTTCAGATGTTGCATTTCATTTAGTGTCTTACAAAGGACAGTAAAAGCTGTTTGCAAGAGACGCTGCCTTTACAAACTTCTGGTATCTTCATGTTCTAGGTTTCCAAGGATAACAGACACTTGTTTTAAGGTCGTGCTTCTGATCTGTACCTTTGTGAATCATACTGTTGTGTTCCAATAAGTGTGATTCATTTGGTCTCAGAGCGAAAGAGTTTCCTTTGCATCCTTCTTTCTCTCTCTCTCTGGAGGTTTAGATAAGTGTGATTCTATAGAATGGAGGAGGAGATAAGTTTACCTCTGGAGTTATTTATAGTGCTCAGGTGAGTCATACGTGGTGTTTAAACTCTAATGATTAAGCTGATCAGAACAGAGATGTGCTGCTATGTTTTAGAATTATGAATAAGATAGTGAGAAGAAATTAATACACTGGATTACATTTCACCATCTGGGGATATAGGGAGTCTTTTTCAATAATTAAGCACTTTCAAAAATCTGAATCTCAAACCTTCTGTCAAACCAAAAGAGTAATGTTGCCTGTTCTGATTAAGCAGGTGTTTGAAATGTATGTTTACTTGTAGGTTTTTGGGGATTTTTAAATGCCAGATTCTCAGAAGAAAAAGCCGGAAAGGCTGTGACTCTTTTTTAGGACAACAGGGTCAGGGCAACAGGTTTTGCTCTAAAGAGCTTGTGTTTACCTGCTGCATTAGTAATGGGGAAATAGAAGAGAAGGTCAGGGAGTAAATATCTGAATCACAAACAGTACATCCACAATCTGAATGCTAAAGAAGAAGGCTATGACTCACAGTAATGGGCTTTTCACATTTGAGTATAACCCAGGGTCATTTTAACATGTTCATGTTTTACCTTACCATTGATTCTGGTTCATCAAACTGTTCAATTCAAACTGAATTTTCAGAAGCATTAGTCTTCAGTAGCGTCACATGATCCTTCAGCCTTTAGTCATTCACATATGTTGATTTGGTGCTCAAGAAACATTTCTTATTATTATCAACATTGAAAACAGTTGTACTGCTCAACTATGATACATTTTTCTTTCTTTTCTATTAATTTATAGAAAGTTCAAAAGAACATAATTTATTTAAAATATAAATCTTTTGTGGGTACATACTGATAATGAAATATATATATATATATATACTAAGAAAGGGCATCTTTGTGGAAATGTATGTGGAAATGTCACCATGTAAATCCATTCTTGATGTGTGAAGAAAACTAAAAACTGAGAAAAAAAGGAGGAAAACACAAAGGAGCATTTGTTGTCACCGTTTGACATTTTTGTGTTTTTGTTTTTGACACTGAAAAGTGCATGACAGTTTTTGCAACTGTGAGACACCCATTAATATTTAATAAGTAAAGACTTGAGGTGAAACAGGTGAGTGCTGAACCCCTTTCATTATTGCAAGTGTAAAACACTGCTTAACCCAGGGTTACTTTCACATTACCGCTGCCCTGACTTTCTTGTCATGTCCAACGAACAGTATCAACAGAGGAAACACACTTTTCACAATTTTCATTGGCCACTTCCTCAAGCAGACTATCAGGCTAATTTTTTTCAGTAAGACCCTTTCAGTCTGGGGAGACCATGACTGTTAAAACGAGCTTTTGTGCAAGTGTCATTTTATCTCTCCTTGAAACTAGGCTAATATTAGATTCTGAATGCACAAGACTTTGGTTTACCTTCACCCGAAGTTACCAAATCTGCCCTGATTATCTGTGGAATGTGTATTTCTTTTTATATGTTATTGTGTGTACAGTATGTGTGCAGTGCAGTCTAGTCACGACATTATAAGACTGCAATTTTATTTCAATGATTGGTACTGTAGAACCACCATCTACAGTCACGACGAGGAACCGCTTTATGCATAAATCATGCGTGCCAACTCTGAATTTCTCTCCTTTTCCTCTTAATAGTCAGGGGTGGTGAGTCACGGTCTGCATTCTTCCTACTCATCTCGTATACAATCTCTCCTTCCTGGTATTTATAGCAAAAAAGTTTTGTTATTATTTTTTTTTTTTTTATGCTTTGAGTTTTCGATGGCACTAAATTAGAGTACTTGTGACCGAGAATATATTCATAAGACCTGCATCGTTCCATAGATTCACCAATCATGGGAACATCCACAATGCATAAAATAAGCTGTAGAGCTTTTGCTTTAATTCATCATGCTGCATCCGTTCAGCTGACACAACCAGCTTCTATCTCTGTGTAACACAGGTCAAGCAGATCATGGAGGAAGCAGTCACAAGGAAGTTTGTTCATGAAGACAGCAGCCATATTGTCTCATTCTGTGGTAAGTCATTGAACATTCAACGGTTGGACTGAAATGTGTTTTGTAAAAACATTTTACATTTGTTATTAACCCCAAGTACCTTCTTATGGTGTTCTAAGGGATTGCGGCCTGAAGGAATATTTTTAGCTTGAAGTGCTTTTTTTTATTTTACTAAAAGCTCCACCTACACTGCATTACCTGGTGCAACTCCTAAATTATTGTTTTTTTATCTGCTACCTTTGTACACAGAATAAAAAGGTCTAAGCAATACACAATAGATGTCATAAAAAAAACGATTATTGAAAAACTCTTTCCTATTTTATACTGTGTAAAATTAAAATATTTTTTATGAAACTGTTTAAATGTAATTTAATTAAAATTCTTTATAAGTAGTTGCACATTGGGTTGACATGTGCTAAGCAAAAATATAAACTAGGATTAAGTTCTTGGTTTCATTTAAATGTCATCCTAATATCAAATGAAATGACATTTTTTATGAGAAGTAAACATTTTTGTATAGAGTTATAACATTAATGTGGATAGCATAGCTCAGATAGTTTAATCTTGGAAGAACTTGATGAAATATTTCTGTGTCCATAATAAAATATATACAGTTCAAAGACTTTTAAATGTCAGCATCATAAGAAATTTACAAAAGGGATTTTATATGCATAGAAAGCACATTAAATGCAAGTAAAGTGTCTACTTTTAAGGTTTCAAATAAGTTTTGAAGAATAAAATGTCAAAATATGGGTGAAATAATGTTCTATTGTCATTCATTGTGATGCTTATGTTCATGTTAAAATGTAAAAAACATACTTATTCTGACCTGTAGATATTAAAATACATAAAAAAATAAGTGAGCTGTGAGCATACTAAATTTGAATGTATTTTAAATTAGCAAAAACATTCTTACTGACAAAGTGGCAAAACTTTTTTAGAAAATTGGCAAAGTTTAATAATTTGGGGTAAAAGTAATTAGTCTTCTTGTTGTAAATAAGCCTAAAAATATATATTTTTTTTACAATGAATTACATTTTAGTGGGTATCTTCTGTAAATCATGGAAAAAATGAATGATATTTATTTTTATCTCAGAAAAAAACATGTAAGAAGAAACATTCTAATGTATTGGAAAACAACAATAATTCAAAGATATATCACACCTACTTGTTTTGATGCTTGAAAACCCTTTTTCATCTTTGACCCATATATTACTGTTATGGATCTGTACTTTTTTATTTTTTTGAAAAGAAGTCGTTATGCTCACCAAGGTTGCATTTATTTGATAAAAAAAAAAGAATACAGTAAATGCAATAATATTTTAAAATATTATTACAATTGAAAACAACTGCTTTTTATTGTAATATATTTTAAAATGTAATTTATTCTTGTGATGGCAAATTCAAATTCTCTTCTCTCTATTTGCTCTCAATTCAATATCACACATTTAATAATTTCAATGAGAAACAACTGAGATATTAAAGAGATCTTATTTTTCTTTTCCGTGGGAGGCTCTGGGAAACATCTCTGTTTCAGTATCTGCCAAATGATGGGCAACTTGATGGTTTGGCTAGTTTCCAGGCAGAGCGAACATTCAACATTGAACAGGGCTTAGAAATTGCCAAAGCAGATTAATGTCAAAAAGGAGAAGTGTCATGTTTATTTAGTCTAGATTAACACAGAGTGATCATTCCAATGTAAATTGACCAGTAAGTGAATGTGTATTGATCTTGTTTCAGTAAGTGCTCCCCGCTGTTTGTCAGCAGAAAATATGACCATATAATATCAGACGTGCATCTTCTCTGTTACTGTGCAAATTCACATCCAGTTATCATGACATGATGTGTAATGATGGAGCAGAGCGTAAACAGAAAAAATGATTAGTCATTAAAAATCCAATTTCTGCCAGGTCATATTCTGCCTTTTACGTGAAGGCTTTTTTTTTTTTTTCTAAACAGCTTTTATTTCTTCAGGATGCTGGCAACCATACCACCTTCCCTGGAATTTAATCAGCACTGCTCTGTGAGGGGTCAAACACTGTTGGCAGGTTTGTGATGTGTGTAAATTAGACTGCATCCAAGCGATTATTGAACCAACAGAACCTTGCAGTTCGACCTCACAGTAACAGCTTGTGAAGCATCTTTCTTTAACCTTCTGAGTAACCTTTAACCTTTCTGAGTAACACCAAGCAAAGTAACTTGAAAAATACCTTTTGGTTAATGGCCTTGTTAACTTATTATGTTGCTGCAGTGGCAGTGGGATTCAGTAGATGATTATAGGGCCCGTGTGCATTGCTGGTTTCTGGTTTCAGCCGGTTGTTTACTCTCCTGTAATTCACTGAGTTCTGATTCATTGTGACTGTCCTGAGCCCTGCTCTGTCTTTATCTCAAGTCCTCTCAACTATCTCCTGCCACATCGCTGAACCTCTGCTGGTCAGAGAAGAGGCAACTAGAGAATCTTTTTAATATTTCATCAGCAGTTAAATTAAATGTAACATTTTGACTTATGCAAAATATGCTATTAGTTTTCAATTTTTCATTTCCATTTTCATTTTAAAGTTTTAGTGCATTTGTTGTGTTTTTGTCATTTTATTCATTTGTTTTCTAAATCTCTGTTTAGTTTTAGTTACTTACTTGTGAAATATTGCCTTAGCAACAGCTGAAATAACTTTTTTATTGATGTATTTATTTTTTACAAAAATGTATTATGGTTTTAGTTTTATTTAACAATAATAATGCTGGCCCAGATGTGCCAAGGTACCAAAGTATGCTACTCATCACAACGTTTCTGATAAAATTCCTCAAATTCAAAAAGCTTCCTGTACGTTAACAGTTGGGTTGTTGGTTTAGATCCTACCAATTTTCATTGTTTGGACAAAAATGGTTAAATCATTCTTAAAAATATCCATTACTTAAAAAAATAGATTTCCACAGAAGAAAGAAAGTGTTACAACAACATGAGGGGAGTAAATGATGAAAGAACATCATGATCTCTATTAGATCCCTTGAACTAAGAAAGAGCAACCTCTGAGCAATAACAGATTCCTCTAGGCACTTTTCAACAGAATCAAGACAAAAGCAAGGATACTGGAAGAGAAAAGAAAGAACGCTTAATCTTTATGATCTAATGGATAAATTACATTAGGAGTGTCTATGCTATCAGTGGTATAATATTGCTGCTTCTTCTAGTGAGGCACTGGCAGATAATAGGAGATGAATGGAGGGTAGCCAGGCTCTGCTGGCTGCCCTTGGGGGAGTAATTAGCCATCGAGATTATAGTGATGTTTACACACCGCAGATGGAACAGTCAACTCTGAGATTTCTCATCATCACAGATATGGGACACAATTAACAACTGTGAGCAGTTCTGGGTGATTCGAAGACATCTCTTAATTTTGCCTCTAACCTATGTGTGGCTTTAAAAGCATGCTGTTCGTCACTCAGACACTTTCACGTCATTATGTTTCAGTGTAAAGTGCTGGTCAGTGGGAGTGGAGGAGATCAAATATATCCAGGTTGCATTTCATTCGCACTGTGACTGTATGATTAGAAACCATTAGGTCTGGTGGTATGATTACATTTTTAATGAGCGTTTGAGATCAGGGTTGGGGGTGGCCGCCTGCTCCCTGTGCCATTTCCTGTGACAAAATGAGTTGTGCAGCTTGTTTGTTGCTGTGAATATTACTTTGGAAACTTATTTGGCTGGAATATAATTTTCTTCATCGTGCAGTCTCTCTGTCTCTGCATGTTCCCTTTCATTTTACTTTGGGATGTAGCTGCTTTCATTTTTTTGCACGCTGATTTGTCATTTTATTCTTATAGTAAAATGACTGAATTGAGAATCGGTCTGAATAAAAATCATTTAGGCCTACTTTGCATCCAGGCCATCATGCATCTAGTGTTAGCTTTAATCACAGATTGTTCTGTGGAAAGCAAAATCAGAATAAGCCTGCACAAAATAAAGAAAAGTAAATCAGACATAAATTAATAGTTTAGACAAAATTTCAATTCTGTCATCATTTATTTACCATCATGTCTTTCCAAATCCATAGGGTTTTCTTTCTTTGATGGGAACACAAGACATGTTCAACATAATTTCCAGGTTGCTCTTTTTGAAAGTAGCCTGTACAATAGCTTCATGAGAGGAACTGACTGAAATTCAAGTTGTTATTCTCTAAAATGCTCCACTATATGCTTAATTTTTTTTTACTTATTTACACTTACATTGGGTTTGTTTAGTTTCTGTTTTCAACATTTACAATAATAAGAAATGTTTCTTGAGCAGCAAATTAAAATGATTTCAGAGAGGTTAAATGTGATACTGAAGAGTGGAGTAATCGCTGCTGAAAATTCAGCTTTGGCATCACAGCAGTAAATTACAGTTTAAAAATATTGAAATAAAAAATGTATTTGAAATTGTGCAAATATTTCACAGTATTATAGTTTATGCTGTATATTTTACTGCTACATGTTCCCTGTGTTTGTCTTTGGACTTTCATGTTGTTCCTATATTTCTGTGTTCACTTCAGTTGGTTAGTCCCTGTTTGCATTGTGCTGTTTGTCACCATGGCTACCCTTGTTTGTTGCTATAGTGACAAATCTGTTTCACCTGTTGCTTGTTAGTCCCTCTTTACTAATTGTGTTTAATCAGTGATAATGTCTCACTAATTGCTTGTCAGTTATTGAATGTAATTTTGATCTCTCCTCAACAAACACCACTAGTGTGCAAAAAACAGTCATATAGCTACAAATTACAAGATGATAAAATGAATAAATAAATGATAAAAAGAATATTTTGAATAATCAGAACTGCTCTTATTAGTTGTCTTTAGAAAAGTGTTAGACCTTTTGAACCTATTTGATGGTCTGTGCGTCCACTTCTCATTCATTTCACCTGCTCATGTTTATCTGTGTTCTCTCTTCGGTATGAATTCATTTAAGCTGGTCAAAGAGGAGTGATGAATACAGCATCAGATGAAAACAGCTGCTGTGTTTGAATGGATGTGCATCTCTGTGAATTAAGAGACTTTAACCTGAGATTAAGACTGGTTTATCTCTCATACATTTCAGTCTGCCACACCAGAGACTAAGACACAAATAATGGACTAGAGGAGGAGATAAACAAGTCACACTCTGATATTGGCAGAGAAGAAGATTGCAAAGATTATAAACAGAACAGAGGAGGGGAAGTGCCATAAAGTGCTGGAGTCAGATGAGAAAGCCTAATTTCGAGACTGTCACAAAGAACAGCTATAAAAGAGAACAAAAAGTCATACATTGGACAGATGAAAAGACAGAAAGAGACAGGATGAGGAAAGAGGGAGAGAGAGAAAACAGCTGATGTTGTTCCAGAGCCCTACCCAGCTCTCAATGAGCACAAGTGCTCCATCAGTGAGGGTTTCCATGGCTACACAGGCTTTTCCCCCAACCCTATTCGAGCAGATTCACAAGATTAGTCCTAAGAGAGCTTCAGTATCAGCTCTGCAGGCACTGCCACGTAGTGCATGTGTCTCTCAGTCCACGTATTTATGATACATCTCACTGTCCTTCTGTCTGGGTGTTTAGTTTGATTACAACCCATAAAGATTTTTAGTTACATATTCAAATCTTTCCACAAATGATCTTTGATTTGAAATGAAATGAAATGAAAAAGATTTGTAGATTTCTAGTTGTCTAGTATTTGATTTGTCTCTTGCAGTATTCTGCGGCTAAATATATTTGTATAATTACAGCTTAACTGTATAATCAACAGTTCATATGCAATTTTCATGCATTAGTCATCTCACACAATGAAATAATTGCTTCTCAAATTAATATTTCAAGTCTTTTTTATGTATTTGAAAGTAGATGTGTAGGAATTATAATATACAGACAGCTATAGTCTTTAATACAAAATAAACCCATTTAGGAACCCTCAATTTCACATTTGGGTTTGATGGATGTTTGTGGTAATGCCTGGCTGACTGTACAGTACACTATGCCTTACTAATAATACTGTATGCTTGTACACTACCATACACTAACAACTTCAACTACCAAGTTTGAACAGCAGAGATTTTGGAAGAGTACCTAAAAGTGTTTATTCCCATATTTTCACAGCACTTTTTTCCTTTTTTTCAGTGACGTCCCTATTTATTGTTTCTCAGAAACACAAAAAGCCTTTCACTGACTGGTGTAAAATGATCCATTAATGTGCTATTATCTATTTTCTGTGTGTAAATGTGTGTGTAGCTGCTGTTGAAGCCTGTGTACTTCATGGGTTGAAGCGGAGAGCTGCTGGTTTCCTACGAAGCAACAAGATAGCTGCACTCTTCACCAAAGTGGGCAAAAGCTTCCCTCCAGCTGAGGAGCTGTGCAGAAAAGCCCAGGAGCTGGAGCTGGTCTTTGAAAGCAAGTGAGAACAGAATCCTGTGATCTCCTCCAATACAAAACTACAAAATACAATAAAGCAATAGAACACACTGTAGCAACAGACTTTAGTATAAATACATACATACATAAGTAGCCAACCCAACATATGTCCAATGGCAAATATTGTTTCTGGAAAGTGTAATATGCTTAGTAGTACCACCTAGTGGACAAAAGTTCATTTAAACACAAAATGATCTACATGGGAATTGATTTGGACACTTTACAAATGTTTGGTTGAAATTTGTTCTTTGCTTCAGACGAAGTCAGTCTATCTCATACAGTGAGAGCAATCGTAAGATGACCAAAGTCCCAAACTTCTCGCCTCAGGCTGTCAGACACTTGTGGATCCACACTGCACTCATTGAGAAAGTGCTGGACAAGATCGTACTGTACCTGGTGGAAAACAGCAGGTGAGAGAGGTGGGATGGAGATATAAAGAACAACGAGCTTGACCCGTTTCATTCATGTACAATCAAACTTGCCAGCTTGCATTATGCTAAATTAAAGTTACTTTTAATGTTGTTTCAGTAAGTTTTACGAGAAGGAGGCTATTCTAATGGATCCTGTGGACGGCCCTATCCTCGCCTCTTTGTTGGGTAGAAATGCTTTTTTTAAGAAATCATTCTCGTTCTTAATGCCACAGGTCATTTAGTGACATATTGTCATTTGCACCGTTTTAAAACCTTGTGAAGTCAGTGATCAGCTCATTTTATTCAAAAGCTCAATGGAAAAAATAAAGCTGGTGGACAAGAGAAACATTAACTACTAAAAAATATAGTATTTGGTAAAAAACATATCTATGTATTATGTTATTTTAGATTATCCACTAGTTCAGTTAAAGGGTTAGTTCACCCAAAAATTAAAATTCTATAATTTTTCTTTTTTCTTTTTTATTTCTTTTTTTTTTTATTTGGACACAAAAAATATTTTCATAGCTTCATAACATTACGATTGAACCACTGATGTCACATGAACTATTTTTTTGATGTGATTATTTCCTTTCTGGGCCATTAAACGTTTCAGTTGCATTACTATCTATGCAGGGGACACAAAGCTATTGGATTTCATCAAAAATATTTTAATCTGTGTTCCGAAAATGAACAAATGTCTTACAGGTTTGGAACAACATGAAGGTGAGTAATTCATGACAGAATTTTTGGATGAACTAACCCTTTAATATTATATACAATATTTGTGTTCTACATATTTTTATGCTTATATAGTAAAAGCATCAACATCAAATACTGTTGAAATCAGTCTTCCATGCAGAGCACTAATTGTGTGGCACAGAGTGGCTGCCTATTTGGAACATTTCAAATCATTCAACAATGAAGGGTCCTTGATGGTTAGGATGCTGAATGCAGCTGCCTATTTAGGGAGGCAGCACACTAGGTTTTGGAACGGAGCTATTTTCTCTTATTGTTTCTTTTGTATTGCTGGCACTGTGCAGATAATCCGTTTTCAACTTCATTTCTTCTTTAGTGGGCCCCTGTGCATTAGAGTACACTAAAATGAAGACGGCAGATCATTTTTGGACCGATCCTTCAGCTGACGAGTTGGTGCAAAGGCATCGTATTCACAGTGGCCACTGTCGACAAGACTCACCCACAAAGAGACCTGCCCTCTGCGTGAGTCACCTGAGATTGAATAAATGAGTTTTTAATACCATTTTTTTCAAACACTTTTATCTTATCACAGTTGTTCAAGTAAATGTGCATTCCTCTTTGGTGCTGCTGTGCAGAAATTACATACATCACCTTCAAAATGATTATGTGCAGGGTGATTTATTGATCTTAGCATTATGGATTATGGCACTTTACACCAATAATTCATAAACACTGCAATATTTAAAATGGTGTGTTCCTAAAATGGTCAAGAATAAGAGCTAATTTTATAAAAATGTTCATATTTTCAGTCTGTTCACATCTGACAAAATTAGCAAAATTGAAAGATCTTTTGCATTTGAACGAGATGGAAGTGCCATTTCGAATCGAAAGTTCAGGCCATTTGAAATTCACTTGATGTTTTCAACCGTGCCCCAAGGAAATGTCATGGGTCAAAAGCAGTTTATAGTCAGTCAGTTGCATGTCACATTGAAGTCATGATATGTAGTGACAGCCAATTAGGCTTGTTTTTCACTTTCAGCATCTTGTGTAATTTGAATGATTGCCAATTGAGCTTGTTTAGAATGTTACTAATAATTGTTTTACACATCAGACTGCATAACATAGATAAAGCGAAAGGCAAAATAAATGACATCTGAATAGTTCAGAGCTGTTAGTTTGTGTATCTGATCTTGTTCAGTGAGGTTCTAGCCTTTGAAATCAGTGCAGTTCACTCCATCACAGACCTCTGAAGAGGGTGCTCCATAAGAGTCATGCTGCGGTCAGTGTATTTGAGTGTAGTTGCTGTTTCTGAGGAGAGTATGAACTTCCACTCAAGAGCTATGTTTCACATCATTACCCAGCTCCATTACCAAACGCAGCCATCAGGTTCCTGACTGATCACCCTCTCTGGCCATTGCCAACACCCACACAACAGCAGGACACACAGATCACTTGTTTTTTGCCTCTGATAGATCTGACTGCACTGTACTCCGGGCTTGTTTTCTGGTGTATTTTTATTACAAATATCTGCTTGTGAGCTCTAAAAGCCCAGTTTTTGGTGCTGAGTGCCTTTTTGATATATGAAAGACGAGACGTAAGTATACATCTAATGATTCACCTCCGGCCACACATTTATCCACATTGGACTGATAGATGTAGAGGCATATTATTAGGAAAACAAGATGAACATCTCCTATAGCACTTTGTTCGCTAGTGTTTATCACATTATGTATTTGGATTAGTCTTTGATGTAATGTTTAGGTAAAATCATATTAGGTTAGTGATTGCCCACAGCTCTTAATAATGTGTGCATGTGTTGATTCAGATTCAGAAAAGACACTCCAGTAGTAGTATGGATGAAAGGCCATCGCCCTCCCCCTTCGCCAGAGACTACGTGGAGTCTCTTCATCAGAATTCCAGAGCAACCCTCCTGTTCGGCAAGAACAACGTACTTGTGCAGCCGGTAAATAATGCATTAATCAGCTGTCAATAATTACAGATCTTTAGAAGATAATATCTGACTGCATATTTTATCTAAAGATTAAATTACTTGGTTTTATTGCAATTCAATAGATAAGCTAAAAGACTAGTTGCTGAAAACATAGTATGAGCTGCAGTTATGGTTGATTATAGGTTTTATAGCTGCTTCATAACGTGGGCTTCTGTTGTGGTGCTTTCAGAGGGATGATATGGAAGCAATCCCAGGGTACCTCTCTTTACACCAGACGGCTGACAGCATGACTCTGAAATGGACACCAAATCAGCTTATGAACGGGTCCATGGGAGATCTCGACTATGAGACAAGGTAGGACTCCGAATAAACAAAATAAACCCTTTTTAAAAAAGGAAATAACATTGATTTGTTCTTTTAATAAAAGATGATGAATGAATTATCTCTTGAATTACAGGGTTATGATAAGATGTAATATATTACAAGATGGCTCATTCCAGCATAATACAGGGATGCAAGCTTTTCACATTTCAGGGAAAATCGGCATGCTAAATCTTCCTAAGTCATGAGAAACATTTCTAAATCTGTTGTCAATGTAAGAGAAGCTTTAAAACCTGCAGATTTCCGCCCAAATAAAAGCTCTAAGGTCTAACATTCAGAAGCGAAGCAATGTATTTATGGATTTGTTTAATGTTCATAATATAATATTGTATAATGGTTCATTTTTATATTTTAACTATATAGAGTGAGATTTACCCTATATCCTCCTTTTTACCCCTAATGAGATTTCATCCCAGAAAACAAGGAAAATTATTCATAACTTTATAATGAAACTGAAACAGTGCATGATTATTTTTTTTTTGCTTTGAATAATGTTAAATGAAAATAATTTTGAAACTTTGAAATGTAAGTACTTTTTTTGCATTGGTTTATATTATTCACCGTTATGCTGATCACAAACCACTGAAGGCCTAACCTGTTTTCCTGCAGTGTTTATTGGGACTATGCCATGACAATCCGTCTGGAGGAGATTGTGTACTTGCACTGTCATCAGCAGGGTAGGTGACATTGTGCCAGGTTCAAAAACACCCAACTGGAAGCCAAATAACTCACATCCTGCAGTTTCATATTTGTCCATAATTCTGACAGATCAGTTGAAATAATTCATACACGTATAATATGACCGTTATGTAATAGTACGAAACCCTACAACATTCATAGACCCTACAGAGTTGTTGAAGGTTAAAAGCATATCTAACATTAATAGTCTCCATTTGGCTGTATTCAAATATTCAGCTAATATCCTCTCAGTTGTACTTGTCCTTTTTATATTCATCCAAGCACAAGATCAGTGGACCGATGAGAGAGAGCAGAATTAATCAGAAAATAATTGCTTTTGGAGAGACATGAGAATTTAAAGTGCGGCTTTACTCAAATTATGAAGCAATGCAATTCTGCTAATAATGGCAATAATTAATCCCTTATTGTACAGGCTGTGTCATGGCTTCAATATTAAGAACATCAGGATGATTTAGATACAGTTTAGAGAGGAATTGTTTTGCATGGTAAAGAGGATTTCACTATGTGCAAAACATCACGTATTTAACCTAGTAATACGTGATAGCAACAGACGGTGTTATTTAAGTGTCAATGAACATATCACATTATTTAATATTTTTGTCTGCAGTGGACTGTGGGGGAACAGTGGTTCTGGTTAGTCAGGATGGGATTCAAAGACCCCCACTTCGTTTTCCCCGTGGTGGTCACCTCCTACAGTTCCTCTCCTGTCTGGAAAATGGTCTGCTGCCTCACGGTCAGCTAGACCCCCCACTTTGGTCCCAGAGAGGAAAGGTTAGAAATGTATCTGTACATGTACATGTGCTGCGGCGCCCGGGAAGCAGTTGGGGTTTGGTGCCTTGCTCAAGGGTCTCACCTCACGACTATTGCGCATTGCTTGTCACCTGCAGTAACTGTATCTTGAACTGATGCTTCACTTTTCTTTTTCCAGGGTAAAGTATTTCCTAAGCTAAAGAAGAGATGTCCACAGGGATCCTCAGACTCTGTCTCAGACAAAGAAGAGGAAGAAGCAACAGATTATGTCTTCCGCATTGTTTTCCCAAACAGGCAGTCAGAATTTGGTAAGAGAATGAATCTTGGTATTAAACAACCTCTTGAGCCAGTAAATGTATTATCATATCAGCTTTTAGAACTCGATAATAGGAAAAAGGGCCTCTTTTATCCATCAAGGTATTGTTTGTCATCTTGGTTTTTATCCATTTATGTGCATCGTCTGTCAAAAACATTCCTTTGGTTTTACTGAAATGTTTTGACTCATTACAGTTACTTTTACCCAGTCCTCCATCTCTCCCTGGGTACTGTCCTCCTTGCCCGATCTCTCTCCCTGAACTCCAGGGGGCTGTGGCCTCCTAAACGCCAGACCCTGGTGATGCCAACGCACCACTGCAGCTGCCGAGACTCCCTATCCTCCCCTGAGCCCAGCTGTAATTCTCCCTGCCACCTCTCATCTACGTGTTTATGTATATGTCTGACGCACCAACTTCAAGCTGGTTTATGCTTTATTTTACGGCCTCTCCATTTGCAAGTTTTCTGTTTTGTGCAGGAGTCATCCTCCTGTGAAATGTTGTGCCCCTTGGTTAATTGTGGGCTAATGGTTGAGTGTTTTCAGGGAGACTTGAAATGTATGTTTACTATATAATGGCCGTGTGTGTTTGTAAAAGTAATAGTGGCTTTTAAATCGAACCGAAAATGTGATCCTATTAATTTTGTGGGGCCACAGCAACCATCATTACTTCATTTAATCCACGCAGACTGATATTATTGCAGTATTTTCTTGTTTGTTTGTTTTTTTTAAGCTGGGTGTAATAGTGGACTCTTGTTGCTCTGCTTGTGGCTGAATAAGTTCCATTTGGTATCCAGATGGTCAATGCATAATCAGATTTCTGTGTGTGTGCTTGTCTGTTAGCGGCTCCAGAATTGATCGATCAGGGAGTAAACATGTGGCACCCAACACCAAGGAAATCATCTTGCTCTTCCTGCTCACAGAGTAGTTTCTCTGAGGGAGCACTGCCTAATGGATGCAACCATGAAAGGTAAGATGACAGAATGTAATATACTCCAGAAGTTATAGAAGGATTTTTTATTTATTTAATTAGAATTGAATAGAAACCTGCAGATATAAACAAGAAAAAATGTTACCCAAAAATCATGATTAGGTTTTACTTCATACCCAAGTAACCTGGTTTATTTGTAAAAACTAGAGATATTCTTTACAAAAGTAAATATAAATGTATAAACGTGTGATTCTAGGATTTGTATTTTTAGGGGGGCTCAGCCTCCAGTGAGGGTATAATAATAATAATAGCCTAATAATAAAAAATATATATAAATAAAATAAAAAATGTTTGATTTAATAAGGGTCATATAATAAAATTACAGTATTCCACTGTATTACATAGATAGGCATAACTCATAATTCAAGTCTTCATGATCTCAAACACAGCCTGTTTACTGTACAAACACAAATTTTTCCAGTTTGAATTTCTAGTACAACACTCTTTCCTTAGCTCAAGTAGGGAAACCTGTTTGCCACATGCACTGGAATATGTATAATATTGAAGGTTACATGTTCAAGGGCCGATTGAAGTCTGCCGCCATTTCCATCTAAATTTAAAGGGGACTGAGACGATCACAAATTTGTGTACAGTTTATGGAGCTAATCGCTAAGTTTTAGAAAAAATGGCCAAGCAACGCCAATGTGTAGAAATATCAAATCAATCTAAATCAAGTAACTGTTAAATATATATTTATGGAAAAACATTATGTCATCTGCAGGGCCCCTCTGAAGTTGCTGTGTGACAATATGAAGAACCAGATCATCTCCCGAGCTTTCTATGGATGTTTGTATTCATTACTCATAAAATTATAGTCTCACAACACCATCTTTTTCCATCCAAAGGTGACCTTCACATTCTCGAGTGTCTCTCATATTCAATCAGTCACACATATATTTTGCCCTCTCAGGGCTGGCATACTGTCGTCACCTGTCCACGGTACGCACTCACCTGTCTGGCCTTGTCAATCACACTATTGTGGAACCAGATGTGCCCACTGATGCCTATGCTGGGCTCACAACAGAAGTGTGGCAGAAGTTTCTTGAAGACTGCAGTGTACGTGCACACACACACACACACACACACATGTACACACAAATATGTGTATATTTATATTTATATGTATATAAAAATGATTATTCCATTATCAATTATAGCACAAATATTTATACACTTATTTATTTACCAATTTTTTTTTTTTGTCTGTGTGTTGTTGTCCCTGTGTACTGGAAGCTTATGTCACTAAAACAAATTCCATATATGCGCAAGCATGCTTGGCAATAAAGCTCTTTCTGATTCTGAAACCTGTCTGGAGTCCAAAGCAGACATGTTTTAAATGAGAGTCTTTGCCAGATACTCATTAATATTTATTTGTCCCTAATCACAGTTCTCTCATTTTCATCACATGAACAGTATGTTTAGATGACTAATGCTGAGTGCCAGAGTGGCAGCATTAAAGCGTGAAAATCAATGTAAAATCCATAGAGAATTGCCCTTATGGCTGTTATCAATAGTGTGCTTATACTGACAAACTAATTTATACTAGAAGCAGCCAAACCAATGTGTGTATGTAATATGTAATAATAATAATAATAATAATAAATATATATATATATATATATATATATATATATATATATATATATATATATATACACACACACAAAAATACCATTTGTACCATTATGTGCTTGGAAGTCAGTTAACCTGTTTTGAATTCAGTGTATACTTGCTCTTTTGCAGACCTATGAGGAGAAGGATTTACTGAGGCTAGTTTATTTCGGTGGAGTTGACCCTACTTTGCGAAAGGAAGTCTGGCCTTTCCTGCTGGGTCATTACCAATTTGGGATGTCTGAGGCTGAGAGAAAAGAGGTTAGTGCATTTTTTGGGTTAAAACTGTAATCCTAAACAGTTTTAAGGTACAGTCACATTTTCATTGCTAAGTGATAATTTGCATGGGATACCCATATGCAGATTTTGCAACATTTTTCACACATAAATACTACTTTGTTTGAAATTCTGTGTAACCGGTGCTTAATGCTTCTCTACAATGCTTCACTACACACCAAAATTAAAAGTGACCATGACTTTAGTATTTATTTTCTTCAAGATTTCCAGTGATTGACTTGGAATTTGGCATTTAATTATTTTTAGTCCGCTTCTTTCTATTGCCAGATTAATTGAATTTCAGATGGTTTGTGAATCAAAGCACTTGTTCCATTACCATCACGTAGCTTTCACTGTAAGATAATCTCCTCTTTACGTTTCTGAAACTGAACTCTGCAGGTGGATGATCAGATGCGAGCTTGCTACGAGCAGACAATGAGTGAATGGCTAGGGTGCGAGGCCATTGTTAGGCAGAGAGAAAAAGAACAGCACGCTGTGGCGTTAGCCAAGTGTTCGTCTGGGGCGAGTACAGACAGCACCACACAAAGAATAATGCACCGTGACTCCACCATCAGTAATGAGGTGAGCGTAAACCACAAAGCTAAAGACTCAGACTCAAAATCTATTGTTTGCAGCCATTGAAGACGTTCAGTCCACACTGAAATGTTTGCTTTTGATTTTATGCAGTATTTTCTTCAGGATGTGTTGTGTTTGTCATTCAGTCCTCGCAGAGCTGTAGTTCAGGCAGGCAAAGAGATTCCAGGCTGCAGAGCGACTCCAGCAGCAGTACTCAAGTAAGCCTCACACTGATGTTGTGGCCGATACATGAATGTTTGTTGTAATAATTCTTAACTTGTTTTATTTTAAATGGCATGTGATTACAAATGGTGCCCCCATTGACTGATGTTCCTCACCCTCACACTCGTTCCTGGTAGTTCTTCACTTCTCACAACCCCTTCCCCTGGAGTAGCTTGCTTCCATTTGGTTTGTTTTTCCAGGTGTTTGAGTCTGTTGAAGAAGTCGACCAGATTGAGTCTGAACCCAAGAGTGAAGACATGAAACAGGTTTCCAAAATCTCAAATGGAACACCCCAAAATGGCACCAGTTCCCCAGACTCTGGTCACCCCTCTTCCAGAAACTTCTCTGTTACTTCCGGTCAGTCGGACTCCTTGAGCACAGAAGACAGTGGGATACATGACCCAAGCCTTAAAGTGCAGCTACAGCTAGCAGTATCAAAGGAAAGGTTTGAAAGTTCATCTGGAGAGGAAGGAAAGCTGACTGAGGAAGGTGAGACCAAATCGGTTGGGAAACTAGGTGTGAGAGACTATAGTAAAATTGAGGTTAACAAAGTGTTGTCTTTGGATGCAGTTGGGACAAAATCAGAGAGAAGCAAGAAAGCCACAGAGAGCTCCGATAAAAGGGCAGAGGTCGAGACAGGGGAGTTGAAAACAGCTCGAGATGCTTTTGAGGCTCCTTCAGCAGCTCACAGCCAAATGACCGAAATAGAAGTGGGCGAATCTCCAGAGAGAACTTTGACATCAAAAATTGAAGCATTGGCAGAGCAAACTGAGTCAAATATTCCCAAAGCAACAGAGGCCGTGGACTCGACTCCTCCAGAGCCGAAGATGAATGAGAATCAGGTAAATGTGGACATTGAAAGGTCCCACATGGGAATTAAAGATATTAGAGCAATCCAAGAGAATCCTTTGGTAACAAAAGATCATAAATTATCAGATGCACTTGTGCAGAAGAAGGTTGTAGCTGAAACACCGGTGTCTATTTCAAAGGACGATGATACAGAGGAAGAAACGGCAAAAACCAATGAAACAAGCCAAGATAAAGACTCCAAGACATACTTAGATGATGCCAACAATATTAGTGGCACACAAATAGCTTTAAGACCAGGTGATGAGAAAGAGAAGACGACTATGAAGACCAGTGATTTACCCAATGAAGCTGGAACGGCAGCATCGGTACTCCCAAAAACCACTGGTAAAGAGAAAATAGAAGAGAAAGTTGTTATTATGAGGACCACACACAAAGATATGCAGAGAAATGCTCCAGTAGTTGAGGAGATGGTGGTTCCTTTGGTGCATGAAGCTTTTAGCACAAGAGAGATGGGTGAACATGATGCAACTGAGTCCGACGAGTCTCCCTCTGCCATTGAAATGGAAGAAATTCCTATAGCTAAAGTGTCCATGGCCTGGGAAAGGAAGAGTTCACCCAGAAGCAAGGGTAATGAGCAGGCAGCTGTACCTATATTGGAACTCAGGCTGGAGGAAGCTCATGGAAAGCCCAGCTCTGATGGAATGAATTCTGAGGAGCCGGAGATGGAGAGTCTTTGCCCACAGCTTGATTCACTGGCTGTGAACACTACGATTGAAGCTATCTCTCCAGTTTCCTCTATAGGCACCACTTATTCTGTAAGCAAGTGTTTCAGAGAGGTATATAATTAACTATATCTATTATCTATCTAAATCTGTTCACCTTTGTAATTGCAGCAAGAGCTTTTGGACATGTACACTCTAAATCTGCACCGCATAGATAAAGACGTGCAGCGCTGTGACCGAAATTACTGGTACTTTACACCTGCTAACTTGGAGAAACTGCGCAATATCATGTGCAGGTAATAAATTAATTCCTTTATTGGCCCTTACTCTTTATGCTTTGTGTTCAGTTGTTTTGTTTTTTATATAAAAAATACTTTTAAAAGAGTAATATTGTGAAATATTATTACAATTGATTTTTTTCAGGATAAATTTATGAATAAAAAGCTAAAGAAAATAGGAATATCATTATTTTAAATAGGTTTTTTGTACTATTATAAGTCTTTACTGACATTTCTGATTAATTTAATGCATTCTTGCTGAATTAAAATAAAAAAATATATAATAATAATAATAATAATCTTACTGATCTGACTGACTTTTGAATGGTTCAACTCTAAATTTAAATTTTAATAACAAAATAATTTAATGAATAATCAGATTAATCTTTAGAAAATATCAAAATTCTCTTCCTCATCTATACTTTTTTGTCTATATTTTAATGTTGTAATATCAAAAAAATTAAAATAATAATAACATTTAAACATTCATTTTAGTGTTTTATTTTTAGTAAAGAATGAATCGAATAGAATTTTAACACTGGCCATTTAAAAAATAATATTAGTTTTAATTTAGATTTACACCTGGCAGATGGTAAAACATGCAAAAAATCCCACAGACCTACATTAAGTCATATCTAGGTGAAAGACTATTTTAGAAACTTTGAGGTGAGCTCTTTAACTGTAACTGCATGTCAAAGAACATTAAAACATCAGAACACCTGGTGTTGTGATGTAGCTCACATATCCCTGACCAACACATATAATGACTTGTCTGTTTCTGCAGTTATATCTGGCAGCACCTGGAAATTGGATATGTCCAGGGCATGTGTGACCTGCTCGCTCCCTTGTTAGTTATTCTAGATGATGGTGAGTCTGTCTTTCTGAAACCTGTTCTTCTTCATCTGTGTTTTTAAGTCTGTGCCACTGTTTAAAAAACTAAACGGTAAGTATGTTTAGCTTTTCTCATCTGTTGTCTTGGAATCTTTCAGAGGCCATGGCTTTCAGCTGTTTCACTGAACTAATGAAAAGGATGAATCAAAATTTTCCTCATGGAGGTGCGATGGACACCCACTTTGCCAACATGAGATCTCTTATCCAGGTCAAACGCCTGCTGCAGACATTTTCGCTAATGTCTGTTTAAAAAAAACCTTTAAATGGAAAACAGATCTGGCTGATCTTTTCACTTTGTGTGTTATTAGATCCTAGACGCAGAGCTGTTTGAGCTCATGCATCAGAATGGAGACTACACCCACTTCTACTTCTGCTATCGCTGGTTTCTTCTTGACTTTAAAAGAGGTACTAATAATATCTTTCGACTAGTATAATAGGATAAACTTTTCATTTTTAAACTGCCTTTGAAAACTAGCATGCAATGAATATAAAAGTGACATTTGAGAAGAAACGTCTTTTATTAAATCTTATTTGCAATGAAGCCATATTTTGCTTAATGAATGTTCAGTCTCCTAACTGGCTATTGCAATGCCCTCTTGTTGATTCTGACTTGGTAATTTTAAACTTGTTATAATAATATTAGGCTATGTATCCACAAAGCTTTACTTACATTAATGGCCATGTGCTTTATTTGAGAAACATTTAATTGGATTAAAGCCCTTTTATATTAAAAACTAAAATAGGAGAACCTGTTTATGGTCAAGTTCTACTGTAAATACTGAAGCATGATTTTCTCCAGTGATGCTTTGAGTCTCTTATTTATTTAAATTTGAACTATAGGCCTGACAAAAAAGGTACTACCACCCTCTTTGCCTAACATAAATATTTCAATTCCTTAGAGTTGGTGTATGATGATGTGTTCGCTGTTTGGGAGGTCATCTGGGCTGCTAGGTGTGTTTCCTCCAGCCATTTCGTGCTCTTCATTGCTCTTGCATTGGTGGAGATTTACAGAGACATCATTCTAGAAAACAATATGGACTTCACAGACATCATCAAGTTTTTCAATGGTAAATATATCTTCATTGTACACCCTGGCATGGTAACATAAATCTAAATTTTCGTGAACCTCTATTAAAAAGGTCATAAAAAAGACATCATATTTTAGATTTCTCCGTTATTGAGCTGAATAGTCAGGCCATTTGAATAAATGCTTTCTCATATCCCTGATTATTGTCACCTTTGTTGTTTTTTCAGAAATGGCTGAGCATCACAATATCAAGCATATTCTGACCCTGGCTCGAGACCTGGTGTGCAAAGTGCAAACACTTATAGAGAACAAGTGACTCTGAAGCCGCTCACCTCTGTTGTTTATCGTGTTGACAGTGCAACCCATCAGCCCTTGCTACAAAACAACAAGAAACATTTGGCCAAAGCTTAATGAGCTTCAAGTATATAGTAACATTTGCAGTGCCAAAAATCTGGAATTGGAATTAGTCAGTGCACAATTTTTAGCAGAGTCATCTGGCTCTTTAATCAGGTTTTACTGAACATCATAATACATAAAATGTTCTAAGCCGATGCTGCTAATGAGTGGTCATTCACTGTTAGACATGGATTTTTATCCTGTGTCTAAAATGCAGTCAGGATTACCAATTACTAGTGACTCATAGGCTCTATTCCAAAACCTAGTGCGCTCTCTTGCTGTCTGCTGCCTACTGCTTACATAAACTGAAATTGAACATCATACATGACTGATTTGTTTCTAATTGGATTCCAGTAGGATTTGGTTATATGATACTCATCCAGTACACACACACACACACACATACTGGGTAGAATAGTCCGATTTAAACATTTATTGATACTTTTTTTGGTGAAAACAAGTATTTATAAACATTTTCTTCATTCATATGATGCTGCCTTAGAATTTGACCAAAAGAACATATCATAGAAAACAGCATAATGTTGCAGAAGTGTGCCTATGATGCCTTAAAATGCTGCCTATGTAAGCAGCTCACTAGGTTTTGAAACAAGAGCAATAAAAGTTCAGGAGTTCAGGTCAGGTGCATTTTACTGCTAAGAGGTGGTCAACACTAGATTTCATGTTCCGTTCACTTTCACATATAAGGAGTGTGCTTATTCTGTACAGACCACTGTTTGTGATCAGTCTGATTTTTTAATTACTCCTGTCTGCATTGTCACACGATCTTTCAGAAATCAAGAAACATTTCTTAATTATGAATAATGTTGAAAACAGTCGTGCTGTTTAACATTTTGTGGAAAATATTATTTGATTAACAGAACATTGTTTATGTTAAATATAACTATTTTGTAACATTATAAATGTTTTTACTGTCAAATTTGATACATTTAATTCTTTCTTTGTTTAAGTATTAATTTTCCTTTAAAAAAGGAACTTTTCTACAGTAGTATATTTATAGAGTTTCATCTTGCACTACATACAAACTTAAATTAAAAATATGTTTGATTTGTAATGCCATTGGAAACTGTAGTAGATTTATAGATGTTTATATATTTCCTTTTATTTATCATTTATTAAAAACAGAACCCTGAGAGCATGATATTTGTTACAGTGTTACATCTAAAATAAATAGGGATCATTATACATCGCCTAAAATCTAGTATGACCGCCGTCTTAAGGCTGTGGTATGACCTGCACACTTTATTAGTATTCTGATGTGCCACATTCAATATTATGTAGAATGTCCTGTGTACAGCTGTAGCAGTAGATGGCGCTGTGCTTTCAGTCGACTGACCTTTTGCATGCGTTTTTGTACCCTGCTTAATTCCATGTCAGTGTCTTTACTGTGAGCTGTTTCACTAAATCAGATCAGGCTATTGTATCACACAGTATATTATAGGACAATACCAAGGAATGCATCTAGGTATTAGATTAAGAAAAGAGAAAAAACATCCGGTAATTGTGTATTTCTTCTCTTTGTGTTACAGAACTGAATAATGATTTGGGTTTTCCTTCGGTTTATGTAATGAGTCAGTGCTGTGTTTCAATGCATTGGTGTCATGTTTGCTATCACCTTATTAATATCTGCCATTATTTGATTCTTGTGTCGGAGTGTGTGTGCATGTGGACCAAGACAACTCATAATCACTAGTGCAAGGCCTTGTCTGCTTGATGTATTCTTGCTGTTTGTGGACTGTATAGAAAAACACATGCTATATTTATTATATAGAGAGAATCTATATTATTAACTTTGATGTTGTTGCCTACATGGTTCTCAGAATGGACACTAATATTGACACAAAGAAATGAAAATCATCAGTGCTCTTATTTATTTTTCATTATAAAATTGTTGTATAAAATGTACATTGTGTTTCTTCATCCTCTAGTCACTCTCCTCTGCTTTAGCTCTTATATTATAGTACCTGATCATGATGTATTGATCCTATGATCAAACCAGCTACAGGTCAGAAACCTTGGGTTGATCAGGTGTATCCACAATGAGGTGCAATCGCAAAATGTTTTGAATCCCAAGTATCATTCTTTATGTATCTGATCTGTGGCACAGGGATAAAAATGACCATTTAGGCAAGAATAGTAAAGCAAAATCATTATCATGTATTCATGTATTCATGTATTCCAGACTCTTGTGTTTATTCTAAAAGGAGGAAAAAAAATTATAATTTGTAATGTGTTGTTACACATTTATTTACAACTGAATGTATGCAGTTTGTCTGTTTTTTATGTGAATGTTATTACTGCACTGTGGTCATTTACTACAAAGTGTTACATTC